>NC_071990.2:81311818-81614848 GCF_028885655.2 Pongo abelii | reverse complement strand
CCCAGACATGTAAACAAGGCATAGCTTATATTTACAAGGTCAGAATGAATATATAACTGTTTTAAGACATAACGCTAGAGACATTAAACTAACATTTTTATATTAACATTTTTATATTTTTATATATTTTTATATGCATGCTAAACAACAAGGCTGCTCTATTTTAGCAGAACTGGCAGACATTTAGAGAAAAACCTTTACAGTGAAATAAACCCAATATGACTCCTATTTTAGCTGTGTAACTTTGAGCATGTTATTTTTTTCTGAGTTTCAGTTTCCTCTTATAAAATATGCATTATAATAGTGCCTCTACAAAATAAGATGGTTGAAGAGATTAAAGAGGATGTAATATTTAGCACAAAATCTGAATAGAGTTTACACATATAATTATTGTATGTGTATTGTTGTTGTTAGTATCTAATTATCATGCACATCCTGGATCTATCTAAAACTCTTCATGAACAGCTCTGAGTTTCAGTGTATTATTGTAAAAAAGAAAAGACTTATGATAGAATACATAATAACTATAATTTTAATGATGATGACATTGAATGACTTTATAAACTGGCACATATAAATTAGTTTTATCTTAAAGCTAAAAACAATTAGTTAAAGGTAAATAGTAGTTACATAGACTGGGAGGGCAGCTAGTCCAAAATTAAGATGTAATCTTCATGCATAAGTACGTCTTACAAATGTTTGAACTGGGAAAGGGAGAACTCTCGATATTAAACATAAGAATTGGAGGTTTTTAATCATCGAAGCTCAATTACATTCAAGGGACATAATAGAACAAATTTTATACCAGGGCATCAAAATTTAACTAGGATGGCTTAAATTAAACAAGGCACAGCTGATACTTACAAGGTCAGAATGAATATATAACAGTTTTTAAGACATAATGCTAGAGACACTAAACTAACATTTTTATATTAACATTTTAATATTTTTATATATTTTATATGCATCGGATTCCACCTGAGGTTACAAGATTGGGAATATTAATGTCCCATATCAAAAAGAAGAGAGAATATTGAAACTGGCAACTATAAGCCTAATGATGAGAGGTTTGCTCTTATGTTCTATCTCTGCTTTGAGTACTCTGGCCTCACAAACATTACAGTAGCATCTCTTGGGTAAAATAAAGAAACTTGATTTAGAGTCCACACATTCTCTTCCCCATTAGGCACACATTAAATTGCTCCTTGGAGGATATTATATGACAGCAAGTGTTCCTTGCCACAGTATGAGAAAATTTCATCGTCTTTCTCAAAAGTAGAAGAGAGGAGAAAGGAAGAAGTAAAGTAGAGAGAGGAGAAAAAGAGTAGACAAGAGGAAGAAGAGAGAAAATTAGAAGAGAAGAAGAAAGAGCAATCTAAAAAGAGGAATTTTATTTGTATTTAAAGTTCAGATTTAGAATCTCCACATCTATTATTTTAGTTCTCAAAACAAATTTTTGATGGCTTTATTAGAAGTATGCTTGAAAAGTTTAACATTATTTATATGGTACTTCAACAATCTGTACAAAAAATCATTTTTTTTTTAATTCATTCACTTTATTGATTAAGATCAGGCCAAACTATCAGCAAAGCAAAACAAGCAAAAAATCCCTTTTCTTCAGTGACCGCTAATATTTCAGATAAAAAAAAATGTGCTTCCACTATTTGAGGTATCTAAAGTAGTCAAATTCATAGAAACAAAATAGAATGGTGGTTAGCAGGGGTTGGGGGCAGAAGGGAAAAGAGGAGTTTAATGGGCATAGATTTTCTTTTTGCTGTTGTTGTTGTTGTTTGACTTTTAATTTTTTTATTTTTATTTTATTTTATTATTATACTTTAAGTTCTAGGGTACATGTGCACAATGTGCATTTGTTACATATGTATACATGTGCCATGTTGATGTGCTGCACCCATTAACTTGTCATTTACATTATGTATATCTCCTAATGCTATACCTACCCCCTCCCCCCACCCCATGACAGACCCTGGTGTGTGATGTTCCCCTTCCTGTGTCCAAGTGTTCTCATTGTTCAATTCCCACCTATGAGTGAGAACATGCAGTGTTTGGGTTTTTGTCTTGCAATAGTTTGCTCAGAATGATGGTTTCCATCTTCATCCATGTCCCTACAAAGGACATGAACTCATCATTTTTTATGGCTGCATAGTCCATGGTGTATATGTGCCACATTTTCTTAATCCAGTCTATCATTGATGGACATTTGGGTTGGTTCCAAGTCTTTGCTATTGTGAATAGTGCCACAGTAAACATACGTGTCCATGTGTCTTTATAGCAGCATGATTTATAGTCCTTTGGGTATATACCCAGTAATGGGATGGCTGGGTCAAATGGTATTTCTAGTTCTAGATCCTTGAGGAATCGCCACACTGTCTTCCACAATGGTTGAACTAGTTTACGGTCCCACCAACAGTGTAAAAGTGTTCCTATTTCTCCACATCCTCTCCAGCACCTGTTGTTTCCTGACTTTTTCAGGATCGCCATTCTAACTGGTGTGAGATAGTATCTCGTTGTGGTTTTGATTTGCATTTCTCTGATGGTCAGTGATGATGAGCATTTTTTCATGTGTCTTTTGGCTGCATAAATGTCTTCTTTTGAGAAGTGTCTGTTCATATCCTTCGCCCAGTTTTTGATGGGGTTGTTTGTTTTTTTTCTTGTAAATTCGTTTAAGTCCTTTGAAGATTTTGGATATTAGGCCTTTGTCAGATGGGTAGATTGCAAATATTCATTTAAATACATCAGAAATATAGGCTATTTCAATGGTTAGTCTATCTTTATAATTCTTTATTTGAATAAAGACCTGAAAAAGCATTTCCATATGAAATGTATATAGACACTAAATTCTAAAGACATTGTTATAGTATTTGTTCTACCAGTGTTCTTCCATTTTATGTTGTCCACAGGCCATAAATATATCTAAATTTAGTTTTCATACTTACCACAGCAATTTCATGAAGATATCCACTGATTTTACAAAACGCCACCACCAATGAAAGGCATTTATGTATTCAACTCATGACTGTGTATCAATACTAGGCATTATGTATCTAACTGTGGATGAACAATGTGCTCTGACCGCTAATACAACAAGGAGTGGAAGATGGCTACATCTTCTTCGCATGCAAACTTTAGGAACAGAGTTATACAGATTAGTTTGCAAAACGTAATGCTGTATATAGCTGAAGATAAGAAACTCCCTCTGTAAAAAATATACTTTTGCTAAGCTAGTCTTTAAGAGTTTTATACTTTGACATTATCTGTTCAGGCAGTTTCTTACATAGCTAAGGTAGGATATCTGAGATTATACCTGGTACTCCAAGATTTCCACTTAAAGTGCTGGGGATGTAAATGAATATTAATAATTTCTTATGGGCCTCAAAACTTGTAACATTGAAATGTGTGACAAACTATTTTGGTTTGCTAGGGCTGCCATAACAAAGTACCACAAACTGGCTGGCTTACACAACAGAAATTCATTGTCTCAGAATTCTGAAGGCTAGAAGTATGAGATCAAGGTCTTGGCAGGGTTGGTTCCTTCTGAGAGAAGTGGCCTCAGGAGTACTTTGGCTTGTATATGGTTTTCCCCTAGTGCCTTCACATCATCTTTCCTCATAAGGACAACAGTCATGTTGGATTAGGAGCCCACTCTAATCTAGTATGATCTCATCTTAACTGATTACATGTGCAGCAATCCTATTTCCAAATAAGATTACATTATGAAGTGCTGGGGGTTAGGACTGCAACATCCCAGTTTGGAATGGGGAAGAATTCAACCTAAACAAAACCATTATCATGAAGTTAAACTGAAAACTTTTATCATCTCTTACTACCCAATTCTTCTTAGGCCTACAGCAATAATATTTAATCAATATGTTGAATTATATTTCTGTTGGACTATGTTTATAACTTATAAACGTAGATTATAAATCTTAGCTTTATTTCTATGTGGCTGCATAGTATTCCATGGTGTATATGTGCCACATTTTCTTAATCCAGTCTATCATTGTTGGACATTTGGGTTGGTGCCAAGTCTTTGCTATTGTGAATAATGCTGCAATAAACATACGTGTGCATGTGTCTTTATAGCAGCATGATTTATAGTCCTTTGGGTATATACCCAGTAATGGGATGGCTGGGTCAAATGGAATTTCTAGTTCTAGATCCCTGAGGAATCACCACACTGACTTCCACAAGGGTTGAACTAGTTTATAGTCCCACCAACAGTGTAAAAGTGTTCCTATTTCTCCACATCCTCTCCAGCACCTGTTGTTTCCTGACTTTTTAATGATTGCCGTTCTAACTGGTGTGAGATGGTATCTCATTGTGGTTTTGATTTGCATTTCTCTGATGGCCAGTGATGGTGAGCATTTTTTCATGTGGTTTTTGGCTGCATAAATGTCTTCTTTTGAGAAGTGTCTGTTCCTGTCCTTCGCCCACTTTTTGATGGGGTTGTTTGTTTTTTTCTTGTAAATTTGTTTGAGTTCATTGTAGATTCTGGATATTAGCCCTTTGTCAGATGAGTAGGTTGCGAACATTTTCTCCCATTTTGTAGGTTGCCTGTTCACTCTGATGGTAGTTTCCTTTGCTGTGCAGAAGCTCTTTAGTTTAATTAGATCCCATTTGTCAATTTTGGCTTTTGTTGCCATTGCTTTTGGTGTTTTAGACATGAAGTCCTTGCCCATGCCTATGTCCTGAATGGTAATGCCTAGGTTTTCTTCTAGGGTTTTGATGGTTTTAGGTCTAACATTTAAGTCTTTAATCCATCTTGAATTGATTTTTGTATAAGGTGTAAGGAAGGGATCCAGTTTCAGCTTTCTCCATATGGCTAGCCAGTTTTCCCAGCACCATTTATTAAATAGGGAATCCTTTCCCCATTGCTTGTTTTTCTCAGGTTTGTCAAAGATCAGATAGTTGTAGATATGTGGCATTATTTCTGAGGGCTCTGTTCTGTTCCATTGATCTATATCTCTGTTTTGGTACCAGTACCATGCTGTTTTGGTTACTGTAGCCTTGTAGTATAGTTTGAAGTCAGGTAGTGTGATGCCTCCAGCTGTATTCTTTTGGCTTAGGAATGACTTGGCGATGCGGGCTCTTTTTTGGTTCCATATGAACTTTAAAGTAGTTTTTTTCAATTCTGTGAAGAAACTCATTGGTAACTTGATGGGGATAGCATTGAATCTGTAAATTACCTTGGGAAGGTTGGCCATTTTCATGATATTGATTCTTCCTACCCATGAGCATGGAATGTTCTTCCATTTGTTTGTATCCTCTTTTATTTCCTTGAGCAGTGGTTTGTAGTTCTCCTTGAAGAGGTCCTTCACATCCCTTGTAAGTTGGATTCCTAGGTATTTTATTCTCTTTGAAGCAATTGTGAATGGGAGTTCACTCATGATTTGGCTCTCTGTTTGTCTGTTATTGATGTATAAGAGTGCTTGTGATTTTTGTACATTGATTTTGTATCCTGAGACTTTGCTGAAGTTGCTTATCAGCTTAAGGAGATTTTGGGCTGAGACAATGGGGTTTTCTAGATATACTATCATGTCATCTGCAAACAGGGACAATTTGACTTCCTCTTTTCCTAATTGAATACCCTTGATTTCCTTCTCTTGCCTAATTGCCCTGGCCAGAACTTCCAACACTATGTTGAATAGAAGTGGTGAGAGAGGGCATCCCTGTCTTGTGCCAGTTTTCAAAGGGAATGCTTCCAGTTTTTGCCCATTCAGTATGATATTGGCTGTGGGTTTGTCATAAATAGCTCTTATTATTTTGAGATACGTCCCATCAATACCTAATTTATTGAGAGTTTTTAGCATGAAGGGTTGTTGAATTTTGTCAAAGGCCTTTTCTGCATCTATTGAGATAATCATGTGGTTTTTGTCTTTGGTTCTGTTTATATGCTGGATTACATTTACTGATTTGCATATATTGAACCAGCCTTGCATCCCAGGGATGAAGCCCACTTGATCATGGTGGATAAGCTTTTTGATGTGCTGCTGGATTCTGTTTGCCAGTATTTTATTGAGGATTTTTACATCAATGTTCATCAAGGATATTAGTCTAAAATTCTCTTTTTTTGTTGTGTCTCTGCCAGGCTTTGGTATCAGGATGATGCTGGCCTCATAAAATGAGTTATGGAGGATTCCCTCTTTTTCTATTGATTGGAATAGTTTCAGAAGGAATGGTACCAGCTCCTCCTTGTACCTCTGGTAGAATTCTGCTGTGAACCCATCTGGTCCTGGACTCTTTTTGGTTGGTAAGCTATTGATTATTGCCACAATTTCAGCTCCTGTTATTGGTCTATTCAGAGATTCAACTTCTTCCTGGTTTAGTCTTGGGAGGGTGTATGTGTTGAGGAATTTATCCATTTCTTCTAGATTTTCTAGTTTATTTGCATAGAGGTGTTTGTAATATTCTCTGATGGTAGTTTTTATTTCTGTGGGATCAGTGGTGATATCCCCTTTATCATTTTTTATTGCATCTATTTGATTCTTCTCTCTTTTTTTCTTTATTAATCTTGCTAGCGGTCTATCAATTTTGTTGATCCTTTCAAAAACCAGCTCCTGGATTCATTTATTTTTTGAAGGGTTTTTTGTGTCTCTATTTCCTTCAGTTCTGCTCTGATTTTAGTTATTTCTTGCCTTCTGCTAGCTTTTGAATGTGTTTGCTCTTGCTTTTCTAGTTCTTTTAATTGTGATGTTAGGGTGTCAATTTTGGATCTTTCCTGCTTTCTCTTGTGGGCATTTAGTGCTATAAATTTCCCTCTACACACTGCTTTGAATGCATCCCAGAGATTCTGGTATGTTGTGTCTTGGTTCTCGTTGGTTTCAAAGAACATCTTTATTTCTGCCTTCATTTCGTTATGTACCCAGTAGTCATTCAGGAGCAGGTTGTTCAGTTTCCACGTAGTTGAGCGGTTTTGAGTGAGATTCTTAATCCTGAGTTCTAGCTTGATTGCACTGTGATCTGAGAGATAGTTTGTTATAATTTCTGTTCTTTTACATTTATTAAGGAGAGCTTTACTTCCAAGTATATGGTCAATTTTGGAATAGGTGTGGTGTGGTGCTGAAACAGATACATACATCTGAGTTTGGCTCAAACTTGAGATAGACATGATCATCACCTTTTCAGAGGTCCATATAGCACTCGCTAATTTCACTGAGATTTTAGTAAATACCTGAAACTATTGTTGTTTTCTTACGTGAGTTTTATTACTTAATACATGAACTCTACAAAAGATGTTACTACTTCCTTCCCCAATTTAAGGGAATATGGTTTAAGGAGGTCAAATAACTCACCCAAGGACAAACAGCTTGTTCAGAGGCCCATAAAACTTTTCAAATGTTTCAGATGTTAGAGATACAATTATTTTAGAGAAAAGTAGAAATGCTATTCTAGTTTTCTCTAAAATCTTTTTCTATTTTTCTCTAAAATTTTCTTCTAGCAATGTATTGATTGAGAAAATGATGCAACATTAATTTTTCATATTATAACATTACATTAATAAGTCTTCCAAACATAATGGGCAAAAAGTTGGGCATATTAATTTTCAAAAAGCTGCAAATTTTATTTTTCTTTCAAAATAAACCATGAATCAATCCAAATCTACATTATTCATCTGGGTGATAAATTTGGTTATGTAATCTGCAATATCAAAAGGGCTAGAATAACAAATGATAAACTTTTTAAATGAAGAAGGATTGGCAACAGTGGTAGAAATTACTAGTGTTCACTCATATCCAGTTGTCCTTCTATGTCACTTCCTTCTTTCTTGTTTTTATATATTGAGACCTTGTGACTGAATAAGAAATACACTTGCATGTGTTAAGTCACTAAGTAGCATAGGTGTATACGGCATCAGAGCACAGCTTAATCTACCTTGACTAATACAGAAACACCATATTTCAGGTTTTATTTATTTATTTATTTATTTATTTATTTATTTGTCTATCACTTTTGAGCTTCCTTAAGATTTGTCAAAGAATTGAACAATTTCACCTGGGCAGTCACAGAATCCCAACACAAAAGTGACTTCT
This sequence comes from Pongo abelii, assembly GCF_028885655.2. Lineage (NCBI taxonomy): Eukaryota > Metazoa > Chordata > Mammalia > Primates > Hominidae > Pongo > Pongo abelii. Next base: position 81,606,800 of record NC_071990.2, on the reverse strand, counting down.
CCTTAGAGAAATCACACTGGCAACACAAAAAAGGAAAGGCCTACTAGGCATAGTATGAAATTCATTCTTCACCACTATTGTAAATGTATGGGACAGATGGAGAAACAAATTACCATCCAAAAATTGCCAGCTTTGACATTCCTGGGAGAAAAAAAATGCTTCCAAAAGGGCATAAATCCACAATCTTTCAAAATCTGGAGGATTAATTCACTTCATCACCCTCATCAAATTGTTAGGAATAGTACAATGTTCACTGGAATAAAACTAATGGAGAAAACAGAATGTTCTGGTGCTTTTGTGCAAATTGGGCATTTTATTTTAACTTTAGCATTTGCACAAAACCACCAAAAAATTCTTTTGAATTTGAGAAACTGACAGTTGACCAATCCAATTGCATTAAATCTTTTATGACTGAATTATATAATTGTCTACAGAGACCATAAAATTACATACTTTATACTTGGACATAATATATTTGTAACAACCTGGATATTTGCTGAAACATTTGAATTAAACTATTAGCTACCACTGCAGGATCTGATCTGACTTCTTTTGGTTCCCAACTTTTCTGATAAATACAAATGTGACTTCAGACAAATTGTTTTGCCTCTTGTAGAATGGAAATTATTTCCACTTTACACTATACTTAAGTTTAGAGGAGGCTTATACACAATAAGCCATTTATCACAGAGCTTGACATATACTGATATGGTTTGGCTCTGTGTCCCCACCCAAACCTCAACTTGAATTGTAATAATCCTCACATGTCAAGGGCAAGACCAGGTGGAGGTAATTGGATCATGAGAGCAGTTCCCCCATGCTGTTCTTGTAATAATGAGTGAGACTTACAAGATCTGATGGTTTAGTAAGCCTTTGGCATTTCCCCTGTTGACACTCACTCTGTCCTGTCACCCTTTGAAGAAGGTGCCTGCTTCTCCTTTGCCTCCCACCATGATTATAAGTTTCCTCAGGCCCCCCCACAATGCAAAACTGTGAATCCCTTAAACCTTTTTTCTTTATAAATAAATTACCCAGTCTCGGACAGTTTTTTATAGCAGGGTAAAAACAGACTAATTCACATAAAATGTACAATATTAGGTGCATAATATATTTGCATTAGTATTACTATTGTAATAAATCTACATAAACAGTTAAAATTGTACTTTTGAGCAATTTCTAATATTTAATTTGGGCTAGAGTGGTTATATTGTATTAATGAATAGTTTAGTTTCTTAGGATTGATTACGGGTTTTTAATTTCGGTTCTACATCTTCTTCATTATGTATACCCAAGAGAATTATTTAGGTGTCCAATTTTTTGTACCTTTCTCTGTAAACTAAGGTACATAATATATCCCAACTAGACAAATGTGAGAAATAAAGTGAAAAGCCAGGAAAGTTTCTTTTATCACAAAATTATTATTCCCAAATTCTGTGAGTGACATTATGTATTCGTCATTTGTATTTAGAAATTTGTTATTAAGCCTAAGCACAAAAATGTTCATTTGATTATTATGTTATAGTTGTACCCAAAGATAATTAAAATTTGGTATGTGTTAATACATGAGGCCAGTACTCAAAACATAGAAATAGTATGGAAAATTACTATATGCTTTAAAAACACTAAAAGGTCAAATCTGAAAGAAAGTCACTTCTTTATTCCTAATAGCTGCAATATTTTGCATGGCTAAAAACTAGATGTAATGGAAACTCTCCACAATAAAGCTTTATTGATTAAGTTATAAGAAAGCTTTAAAACAAAAATGGAAAACACCTTTGCATTTTTCGGCATTTAAGCTGGTTACAGAGTGGTGTTGAGAAAATGCACATAGTTGTAATAAAGTATATTTTATTTGGAGAAGGAGTTTTTTTTTTTTTTTCTAAAGACAGAATAGAGATGGGAACACAGAGCAGGAATAAATGCAATGTACCCTTCCTTTAATTTTCCTTTGCTTAGATAGGACACTATTAAGGCAAAAGCCAGTAAATCAAATTTCTACTTTATCGCTAATATTTTTACAGGGAAAATACTCTGTCTTCCAAGAAAATGTGTACATGCCATATACACATTTGGTGCTTCCACTTAAGAAAATGTTCATGTACATGGAGCTGTCTTTACCCATGAACTAGGCTCTGCATCTCTATACAGCCCCAGCTCCTTGTAGTATAAAAGAGGCAGAACTAGAGTAAAGAGTATCTCTATGTTCTCCTGTCCATTGTGAACCCTAAAGTGGTTCCCCTCTATGCATTCAAAATATACCTATTTCTTGTTGCCCTTTTTATTTGACTTGTGGATACCAAGAAAAAATTAATTTTCATTTCTCTTGGCTTTCTGTACTCAATTTCAGGGGCCCACATGCTCTATGTAACAACTGGTATTCTCAGAAGTCCACAATTGTACCCCCAAAGGATTGATTGGTACAGTTTTCTGCATGGTAACCTCTTTTTCCCCTTTTCCCATCTGATATGGTTTGTCTCTGTGTCCCCACCCAAATTTCATGTCAAATTTTAATTCCCAGTATTGGAGGAGGGACCAGGTGGGAGATGATTGGATTATGGGGGTGAATTTCCCCTTTGCTGTTCATGTGATAGTGAGTGAGTCCTCATGAGATCTGGTTGTTTCGAAGTGTGTCACACTTCCTTCTTCACTCTCTCTCTCTCCTGCTCTACCACGTGAAGAATGTGATTACTTCCCCTCTGCCTTTCTACCATTATTGTAAGTTCCCTGAGACTTACCTATCCATACTTCCTGTACAGCCTGTGGAACTGTGGGTCGATTAAACCACTTTCCTTCATAAGTAACCCAGTCTCAGGTAGTTTTTTATAGCAGTGTAAGAATGGACTAATACAGAAAATTGGTACCAGAAAGGTGACGTGTTGCTATGAAGATACTTGAAAATGTGTAAGCAGCTTTGGAACTGGGTCATGGACAGAGGTTGGAAGAGTTTGGAGGACTCAGAAGACAAGAAGAAGGAAAGTTTGGAACTTCCTAGGAACTTGTTTATTTTCACCAAAATGTTGGTAGTGATATGGACAATGAATTCCAGACTAAGGAGGTCTCAGATAGAGATGAAGAATTTATTGGGAACTGGAGTAAAAGTCACTCTTGTTATGCTTTAGCAAAGAGAATAGCAGCATTGTGCCCCTGCTCTAGGGATCTGTGGAACTTTGAACTTTGAGAGATGATTTAGGGTATCTGGTGGAAGAAATTTCTAAGCAGCAAGGTGTTCAAGAGTGACTTGGCTGCTTCTCAAAGCCTAAGCTCATTTGCATAAGCAAATAAATCACTTGAAACTAGAACTTATATTTAAAAGGGAAGCAGAGCTTAAAAGTTTGGGAAATTTGCACTCTGACCATGCAGTAGAAAAGAAAAAAACCATTTTGGGGGGAAGAATTCAAGGCTGCAGAAATTGGCATAAGTAAAAAACAGCCAAATGTTAATAGCCAAGACAATGGGGAAAATGCCTCCAAGACATTTCAGAGACCTTTACTGGCAGCCCCTTCCATCATAGGCCTGGAAGCCTAGGAGGGAAAAATGGTCTTGTGGGCCAGGCCCCGGTCCCCATTGCTCTGTGCAGCCTTGGGACATGGTGTCCTGCACCCCAGCTGCTCCAGCTTCAGCTGTGGCTAAAAGGGGCCAAAGTAAAGCTCAGGCCATGGCTTCAGAGGGTTTAAGCCTGAAGCATCAGTGACTTCCATTTGGTGTTGGGCCTGCAGGTACACTAAAGGCAAGATTTGAGGTTTGGGGGCTTCCATCTAGATTTCAGAGGATGTATGGAAATACCTGGATGTCCAGGCAGAAGTCTGCTGCAGGGGTGGAGCCTTCATGAGAACCTTTACCAGGGCATTATGGAGGAAAACTGTGAGTTTGGAGCTCCCACACACAGTCCCATTGGGCCACTGCCGACTGGAACTGTGAGAAGAGTGCCACCATCCTCCAGACCCCGCAATGGTAGATCCAACAACAGCTTGCACCATGTACCTGGAAAAGCTGCCAGCACTCAATGTCAGCTCATGAAAGCAGCTGCAGGGAAGCTACACTTCAGAGCCACAGGGGTAGAGATGCTCAAGGCCTTGGGAGCCCACTTCTTGGATCAGTGAGGCCTATGTGTGAGTCATGGAGTCAAAGGAGATTATTCTGGAGTTTTAAGATTTAATGACTGCTCTGCTGGGTTTTGGGCATGCATGGGGCCTGTAGCCCCTTTTGTTTTGGCCAACTTCTCCCTTTTGGAAAAGGGCATTTACCCAATTCATGTACCTATGTTGTATAGTGGAACTAAATAGCTCGTTTTTGATTTTACAGGCTCATAGGCAGAAGGGACTTGCATTGTCTTATATGAGGGTTTGGAATTGGACTTTTGAGTTAATGCTGGAATGAGTTAAGACACTAGGGGACTACTGGAAAGGCAAGATTGTGTTTTTAAATGTGAGAAGAATGTGAGATTTGGGGGGGGGCCAGGGGTGGAATTATATGGTTTAACTCTGTGTCACCACCGAAACTTCATGTCAAATTATAATTTCCAGTGTTGGGGAGGAGCCAGGTGGGAGGTGATTGAATCACGGAGGTGGATTTCCCTCTTGCTGTTCTTATGATAGTGAGTGAGTTCTCATGATATCTGACTGTTTAAAAGTGTGTAGCACTTGCCCCTTTGCTCTATCTCTCTGCCATTTCACCATGTGAAGAAGGTGCTTGCTTCCTCTTTTCCCTTCCGCCATGGTTGTAAGTTTTCAGAGGCCCCTGCCCCCAGCCATGTTTTCTGTACAGTATGTAGAACTGTGAGTCAATTAAACCTCTTTTCTTTTTAAATTATCCATTCTCAGGTACTTCTTTATAGCAATGTGAGAACAGATTAATACACCATTCATCCTTCACTTCTCCCAAATACTCTGTACTGTATTCTCTGGAATACACATTTCAGCATTAGGAAATCCCCCTTTTATCTTCCACCTCTTTCCAGAATACTCTTTGTACACTCTAGCTTTCATAAAAATCCAGCTCTTGGGCCAAGTACAGTGTCTCACACCTGTAATCCCAGCAATTTGGGAGGCTGAGGTGGGCAGATCACTTGAAGTCATGAATTCAGGATCAGCCTGGCCAACATGGTGAAACCCCCATCTGTACTAAATAAAATAAAATAAAAACAAAAACCCAGCTCTTCCTTAAGCTGGTTCCCCTATTTCCCCTGCAGTTCTCACCAGTGGTGTCTATTTTTACCACCACAGCATTGTCCACAGACCTGGCAGTGGAATAGACATCTTTGTTCTTTATTACTACTTCTTCCTAAAAAGTAATCTGTTTTAAATCTCATATAATCAGTTTGTATCACCCACAAACCCTCATTGTTGCTGCATGTGGTTCCCTTCTTTCCTGTCTTATATTTTTCCACAGTTTTAGTTTGTGTCTTATTATCAATCTCTCCAATATTGCTACAGCATTTATTCTTGTGGGTTAAAGATTTATTTTGTTGCTCTTTCTAAACCTTAGCCTCCAAGTCCCATGAATTTGTCTCTTACAATAATCTTATCCTCTACCCTTCCAGAATTATGAGTTCCCATGGTCACACCCCAGTCCTTCTCAATACCAATAACTGCAACTCCTTTATCATTTCAATTTTATAATTGCTACTCAATTACAACCAATTTCTCTCTTTCTCATTGCATCTAATGCACTGACCCCAAAATGCTTAAAACACACTAGGATCTCCAATTTATTGATTCTACTAGTTTTTCACCCTCTTTCCTCTTGATATCCTCTCTTCTTTGTACTCAGTTAAATTCCAAGTCTAAATAATCATTGTCTTGCATACACTCTTAACTTCCTCACCTTTCTCTCACTTCATTTTATTTGCTTGGAAAATCACAACCCTGGTTTAATCCAGCTCTCTACATATTCTCTTTCTAGATTCATGGGTGAGAGAAAATATCCCAACTGTACTGACCAACTTACTCTAAAGTTATGACTGCAACCCTCAAGTATACATTTACTTCTGCCAGGCTACTACACTATATGTCCTTGATCAATTTATGTTCTCACATTTGACTTCATTAGTCTACTCACTCTTCTTACCTCCTAGATGACTATATCACATCTCTTTTTTTTCCCTTAAATATTCAACAGCCCCATTCCCAAACTCGTTCTGAGCTGATGACATTGTGACGACATATCTCCTTTGACAAAATTTATGCAATTAAAGAGAACTTCATAGATTGCCAAATATATCCACCTATCAACATCTACCCCTATATAATTTGCCTCCCTAAGTGATATGATAGATAACTACCCATAAGTCTCTCAAAATCCCATTTCTTCATTTGTTTTCTAGATCCTGTTTTTTTACCTACCCAATGATATCACTGTGGCAATTTTTGGCTTCTATTATGTCATTCTCTTTTTCTTCTCTCCTGATCATTTTTGCTTCCTCCCATTACTGTAAAATCATGCTGATATTGCTACCTTTTTAAATGGCCATACAATCCTCAATATTTATTGCCTCATTTCCTTATTTTTCTTTAAAGTAAAACTACTCACAAGTATTGTCTACATTAACCTTCACTTGTTTCTCCACTTCAATTCTGTCGTAAGCCCACTACATTCTTGATTTTGCTGCTATTACAGGAAAACTGTTTTTCATTAAACTTATATGTGACTTCTAACCACTAAATGATTAATTATTGATCCTTATCTCACTTGAACTATCAGAAGCATTTGACAAAGTTGATTGCCCTGTGCATCTGGACTTCTAGGACACCATGCTTGCCTGATTTATCTCCTTTTTCAGTGTTCACATCTCAGTTTCTTGTGCTTGTTCCTTCTCTTATCCTACAGCTCTAATTTTTGGATGCTATAGGGCCCAGGTCTTGGTCCTCTATGACTACTCACTTCCTTAGTGTTTTATGCAGTCTTATGGCTTCAAAATCAATCAATCTGTGGATGACTCTGAAATATAGAGCTGCAATCCAAACTTGTACTCCAAGTTTTTGATTCATATGACCAAATACCTACTCAATATCTCTAGTGGAGGTATATTTCAAATCAACTTATCCCACAGAGTAGATGGCAAATAAAGAAATTAAAAACTGAATAAAATAAACAGAGAAGAAGTATCATAAGTTCACACTATTTGATATTAGAGGGTATTCTTGAATTATATAAACAAAAAGTATTATAACAGTGGCAACTTAAAGGTGTTATATAATAAAATATATTTTAGGAATTGAATTTTAATAAATGCAAGAAACTAAATCTTTTTCATCTTATGCTGTTTCAAATCTCATTTTATCAAAAATTATTTTCAAAACAAAAGACAAAAAATTAGAAAGAAACACAAAGTAAATTACTATTAAAAACATACACACATACAAATACTTAGGAAAATCAACAATAATACAAACTTTCAATATTTTTACTAGACTACCAACTCCCTATTACCTGCCTTCCAAGTTTATTTGGCATATTAATCTGTCATATTAAATAATAATGGTAAATAAAGAGATGACCACATAACAATGAAATTTTCATCACTCTGTTATGAAAACTACTATTTTAAATAAGAGTTGTAGAAAATTTTACTAGTACTTGAAGAGTGATAAAATAACCCTTTTACAATGCTTTAAACTATAAAATAGAAAAAAAATCTGGCCACTTCAAAATTCATTTTATGGGTCTCATATACTCTTTATACTAAAACTAAGGACAAGAAAATAATATAGGCTAATCTCAATTATGATAATCGATATAATTCCTAACAATATATAATCCTGTAATATATTAAAGAAATGACACCAAGACTAATTTGGAACCCAATAATGCAAAGCTGATTTAACATTAGAAAATCAATTAAAAAGCTACACATATTAATAGCTATACACATAAATAGATTTAATGAGATAAACTTACTCTTATTTAAATAGAACAAGCAAAAAAGGTGCCAGATCTTTTAAAAATGCATAGCAAACAAGAAATTAAAAGGAACCCATTTACCCTAATAAATAATACTGTATAAAAACATGTTAGAATAATTTATCTTATATCAAGACGAAGTTAATGGTACCTACTACTTTTATGGTTATTCAACATTGTACTAGAAGCTTTAGCCATTGCAGTGAGGCAAGAAAAGAGATAAATTAAATATATAAAGATTCTTTTAAAGAAATAAAACTGATGGTAATTGCAAATATGTTTTTCCACATGAAAAAAATCCAAAGAACTTAAAACTTAAAAGTGAGCAAAGTAGCTGGGTACAAAATAAAGTTATAAAATTCTTTATACAAACAGGAAAATTCACTTTGAAACATTTCAGAAATCTTTTTTTTTTATAAGATCAGGAACAAGAAAACAATGCCTACTCATACCACTTTTATTCAATATAGTACTGGATGTCCTAGCCACAACAGTTAGGCAGGATAAAAAAATTAAAGTCATCTAAATTTAAAAGAAAACAAAATTGCCTTTCTTGTCAAATGACATAATCTTCTATATAGAAAACTCTAAGGATTTCAACAAAACATTGTTGGAGCTAATAAATTTATTCAATAAAATTGCAAGATACATAATCTAGACTCTTTTAAGTAGCATTTCTGTAACAGCAAATTATCTCAAAAAAGAAATCAAAAGAACAATCTCATTTAAAATAGCTACAAAGAAATAAAATACTTAAGAATAAATTTAACCAAGAAAATAAAAAGGTCTGTACACTGAAAACTATAAAATGTAGATAAAGGATATTAAGACACAAATAAATGAAAAGGTATATTATGTTAATAGATTCCAAGAATTAATGTTGTTAAAATGTCCATATTACCCAAAGTGATCTAGAGATTCAATGCAAACTTTATTAAAATTACAATATTTTTACACAAATAGAAAAAAATTAAAATTCATATAAAACACAAAAGAACTTGAATAGCCAAAACGATATTAAGAAAATGAACAAAGCTAAGTGCATTACACCACCTGATTTCAAAATATACTACAAAGCTACAGTAATAAAAACAGCATGATATTTGCATAAAACAGGCAAATATACGAATAGAATAGAAAAAGGAACACAGAAAAAAATTCACGCATTTGTGATTGATTGATTCTTGACAATGATGCCATAGAATCTACAATGAGCAAAGGACAATCTCTTTAATAAATAATGTTGGAAAAAATTTTATTCTTCATTCAAAGGAATGAAATTGAATCTTACATCATATACAAAAATCCACTCAAATCAATTGAAAACTTAAACTTAAGACATGCAACTGCAAAACTATTAGGAGAAAATATAGGAGGAATGCTTCATGACATTGGTCTGAGCAATAATTTTTGGGGTATGACTCCAAAATCACAAGCAACAAAAGCAAAAATGGACAAACAGAATTGAATCAAACTAAAAGGCTTCTGCACAGTAAAGGACACAATCAACTCTGTGAGAGGCAACTTCTAGAATGGAAAATACTATTTACAAATCATTCATATGATAAGGGTTTAATATTCAAAATGTGTAAGGAACTCAATCAACTTAACAGCAAGAAAACAAATAACCTGATTAAAAAATGGACACAGGATCTGAATACACATTTATCAGAAGAACACATAAAATGGCTAACTGGTGTTTGAAAGGGTGCTCACTATCACTAATCATCAGGGAAATTATAATTAAAACCATAATGAAATATGCCCTCATACCTGTTAAAATGGCTATGTCCAAAAAAATTATAGATAAGTGTTGGCTGGGATGTGGAGAAAAGGGGATCTTTATATACTGTTGTTTGAAATGTTAATTAGTACACACATTATGAAAAACACTATAGAAACTCCCCTAAAAATTAAAAATAGAACTATCATATAATCCAATAATCTTATCCCTAGGTATATACCTAAAGAAAATGAAATCCATAATGGATAAAGAAAATGTGATAGATAGTTAAAAGATAGGTGATAGATGCACAAACAGACAGGCAGTGGAATCCTATTTAGATTTTCAAAGGAAAATCTTGTCATTTGTGAAAACATGAATGAACCTAGAGGTCATTGTGCTAAGTCAAATAAGCCAGGCAAAGAATGATGCATATTGCATGATCTCACTTATATGTGGAATCTACAAAAGTTGAACTCATAGAAAGAGTATAGAGTGGTGGTTTCCAGGATTTGGGAGAGGTAATAATAGGAAGGAATGGGTAAAATGTTGGTCAAAGGGTACAAAGTTTTGATTAGACATCAGAAATAAGTTCCAGAGATGTGTTATACAGCATGGAGACTATAGTTAATAATAATGTGTTGTTTACTTGAAAATTTCAAAGGCAGAATGTCTTAAATGTTCTTATGAATCACACAAAAAAAATGGTTTGTGTTAATTAGCTTTATTTAATCATTTTGCAATGTATACATATATCAAAACATCACTTTGTACACTATAAATATATACAGTTTTTACGTGCTAATTAAAAATATATTTGTAACAGCCACAAGATCATAAAGTATTTATGAATAAAACAAATCTAATAAAAATGTCACCATACTTTTAAAATGGAATGTTATTAAGTAAAACCTAGCTTAGCTGAATGGAGAAATATTAATTTTCTTTTGTAGATAGACCCACAAAAACATCAATTAATAGTTATCAATATATTTAATACAATCTCAATTAAAATCTTATAGATACTAAATACAATTCTGTGTAACTGTATAAGTTGACAAACTAATTCTAATATTTACATTAGAGTATATAGTGTCAAATCACATAGTGAAGGAAGGAAAGTGTGAAGTGACATGTACTCCCAGATAATGAGATTTCTATAAATTTATAGTATTTATGAAAGAATAGAATTAATGCAGTACCTTACTACAAAGTAAAATAGTAAATTAAATAGAACAGAGAGTTCATCTATAGACAAACATCATATAAATGTGATTTCTGGCAGAGACTGTATTGCAGATTGTCTGGAAAAGAATCAACATTTATTTAAATAGTGACATAATTGTTATCCACAAGCACAAAAGTGCACCAAATTCCAACAGCAAATGTTTTAAACCAAAACATAGAAATATAAATATTTCAAACTTGTACTATATTAGAAGAAATAAGAAAATTATTTTAATTCCCCTTGTGAGGGGAGAATCTCTTAAGCCAGACATAAAAGTACAAACTGTAAAGAAACTTTAATAAATCAACTATATTAAAATTAAGAATATTTATAGCAACCTAATTCATAATAGCCCTAAACTGGAAGCTATCTACATAATAGATGATGTTCAATATTTGCGTTATTAAACAAACTGTGGTACATCCATACTATGACCACTACTCAGCAATGAGCAGGAACAAACAAGTGATAATGCAAGAAAGATTTTTTTAATGAAGTGTTTATCATCTTATAAGAATTCCAGAATAAATTTAGGGAATGGTAACAAAAGAGGTATTTGCTTAAAATTTTCTGAATTGTAAATAAAAACCTTCAATCAAGAGATAGAATACTGTGAGTATTAAGGCAGGTTTATTTAAAGCCAACTCTTTCCTAATATTGCCCATTGTAGTGAATCTTTCTATTCTTGTCTCCAGTAGACTAAGAATAAAATGTCTTTAAAGTTATCAAAGTGCACAAAGATGAAAGTGCACAAAGTTTGATGATAGACTGAGCAATACATGTCAAAAAACAATGAAGAAACAGCTTCAAAGTCCATCAACTTAGTATTCAAAAGTGACAGCAGAAAATATTTTTGGATATGCGTAGATCTATTTCACAGCCAGAAAAAATTCTCTCCAATAAAACTCTTAGATTTTAATTAATAGTATTAATAATAATATCTTAATGGTATCACTAGTATCTGAGGACAGAATGTTGAAAAACTTTTTGAGGTCCTGAGATGGGATGAGACACCAGGGAACAGTCCAGGATCTTCAGCTCCATAAGGCAGGCATATACCTGCTGTGAGCCCTCCATTGTTCTCAGTATCAGGAACAGTGCCCTATGTTCAACAGGCACCCAGTAAATACTTTTAATTGGCCAATTGTTGGCATTAATTAAGTTAATCATAGGAACCCAACAGAAATTAATTCTGGTATGAGCTGACTGTACTTGGTGTGAAAATATAAGCATTTTATCATTTGTTTTGAAGTCTTCACCAAAGAATGCTGTCAGCAACTCAGTCCACTCCTGTCTGTCTTCTCATTTATCTGTTCTTTTCATGTCACATTTCATTACCACTAAAGATATTTCTGTGAAATATTTCACACCACTTTCTTTCCTCTGCTTTTCCTAAAAATATTAAAGTAGTCAAAACTTCAGCAAAGGTGAATGCTTTAATCTCCGTTGTCAAGCCAGCAACTCAAACCTGCCCTCTGTGACAGGAAGCACACTCTATTTTCATCCAACTGTGATGGTGAATTAGAACAGAACTGTTCATAACGTTTATTGCTGGATTCTTCTCTGTCAGCACTTTCACTGGCAATCTGGCTTTTCATTCTTTTCTTCCCAGTCACTAAACAAGGCAGCTATAGAAACTTGCTTGGAGCTAAGTTAGGAAGATTCCATTGACTTGAAAAAGATTTTCCTCTCTCCCTTCCTTTTTTCCTTCCTCTTTCTTTCTTTCTTTCTTTCTTTCTTTCTTTCTTTCTTTCTTTCTTTCTTTCTTTCTTTCTTTCTTTCTTTCTTTCTTTCTTTCTTTCCTTCTTTCTTTCTTTCCTTTCTTTCTTTCTCTCTTTCTTTCTTCTTTCTTTTTCTTTCTTCCTTTTCTTTCTCTTTCTTTTTTTTCTTTTCTCTTTCCTTCCTTCCTTCCTTCCTTCCTTCTTTCCTTCCTTCCTTTTCTCTCTTTCTTTTCTTTTCTCTCTCCATTTCTTTTTCTTCTTTCCTTTGAAAATGGAATTCTATTCTGCATAATGAACCTTGGCAGTTAGAATGGTTCCATCAGGAAACCCAGCCTCATAGATGATCAGTCATATACCAGTGAACTATTAACATATCTAGGCAGTTGCAGAAGATGTATGCAGGCATGGCATGCAGGCTCAGCATTCATGTGGACCTATGTAGCTATTAAGTTGTCTAGACACACACTGTTTGGAAAATTCAATCATTTAACCAATATTTCTGAGCATGGATCTCACCTGTACTTATAAGGAGATATTTCTGTAAGATGAAATATTTAAAACTATCTTAAGATTATGATCAGATGTATGTCTCAGCTGCCTACTGTTTCCAGCTGCACACACCTAAGCAGTCTCCAAATACTTAAATTTTTCAGTATGCTTTTAATTAATTTAATCATGTGATAGATTATTGATAATATCCATTGATAAATTGTTTGTTACATGTATTTATTTGTATTTGTATTTATTTATTTTAGAACTTTAATGTGTCTGAAATTAATGTACTTATTATAAGATTTTTAATAGTTGGGGAGTTTTTCTTCAGAAAACAAAATCCATGTAGATAAACAAGTTTCTTCTAAGTAACACACATATATTTGCATATATCTATGTTTACAAGTATAAGGAAAGCCCACTGTGTTGAGTTTTAGCTGTGATCATGTAGTTATTGAATTCCTTCTGTAAGTAAATGACTTGAATCAGGAAAAGTATATTTCAGGCAAATTACTCAGAGATAGGCACAATAAAACACAAATATGCACCTGACACTCACACATGCACACACACACAGAAGGAGATATGTGTAGTACATCTGTTCATACCTTGCAATAGAGTTCACCTACCTTAAGAAGTGCATGTATTATTGTCCTTTTACTCTAAAGAAATTCATTTATGCTATCTTAAAGGAATTGATCACCTTGTACCAAAGTTGAAGTATTTGTACCAAATAGAATCTTAAGCCCTGCTCTTCCCATATGTTTATCTAATAGCTAGATTGAGAATGGGAAGTGTGATTGAATATCAGATCTTTCACAGACTGATGGGACTTCATGGAGCATTATTGTTGACTCAAATAAAATGTATTTATTGAGTGTGTATTATATGAGGATGCTATGTGGCAGAAAATAAGTTTCATATTTAGTTACAGTTATGTACTATGCACAGCAATATGACACTAGATGACTGAATTATTAATTAAGACCAAATAAGCAAACTAGCAGCCCAGGGAACAAATGCTTTTAAGAGAAATAAGATATTCTGAATTTAGCATTTTGTTTACATATTAAATCATTAGAAAAGTGTATTAACACAAAAGGGTTAAAGAAGAGTATATATAAAATATTTTGTTTGGTGACATACTGTATGCTTTAGAGAATATATAATCTGTGAGTTGCTTTAAGGGTGAGAAAAATAGAAAAACTAGTTATTTTTTAGCAGCCACATTCTGAAAATGACTGAAAGTTTTTATTTTTAATATTACCTTTAAAATCATGTTTTAAAATAAAAACCAAAAAGGATTGTCATTTTAAGTGCATTTTATAAACAGTCTTCTGGTGTGTTAAATAACTTATACAAGGAATTGGATTAAATAAATCCCAAACTAATCATTATTTTCTAATTGACAAAAAGCTGAGATTTTAAAAGTGGACTTGAAAGAAAGGGATTTATAGTTCTGTACATGAAAAATATCTACCAATTACAAATAAGTAAATTCGATTAACTCCTTTGGGACATAAGTCTATATTAACATAGAAAAGTCTGTAATTATGAAATAAAATAGTTGCTTCATGTACAAACTAATCATGATATATAAATCTGATGTCTAAAAATAAAATTTCCAGATAAAATGAAAATATAACACTATTTGATGTTTCTTCATTACCCTTGTGATGTTAAAGCTATTGCTAAAATATTACATAGCTTAAAATATATACAAATATAAACTATATTAAACAATCAGAAAAGCATGGAGAAAGTGACAGAAAGTCATTAGTTTAATAAGGAGGAAAGATAGTTCTAAAACATTGAGCTTAATTATTATATCAATTACATTAGCTAAAGGCAATTTTACAATAGGCTTTATTTTACATATACATAAATTAAATTGTGATAATATTTAATCTCCCCAAGACCACATAGCTAGCTAATAGAAGAATAACTCCATAGCACTCCTTCTAAGACTTTTGTCATTTTGTGTGTAGGTGTTGTATATCTGTGTGTATGCTTTTACAACTCATTTCCTTACAATATCACAAAAAATGTTTGACACAATGACAAATAAACCTGGTATTCATCTGTTTATTATTATTATTATTATTATACTTTAAGTTTTAGGGTACATGTGCACAATGTGCAGGTTAGTTACATATGTGTACATGTGCCATGCTGCTGTGCTGCACCCATTAACTCGTCATTTAGCATTAGGTATATCTCCTAATGCTATCCCTCTCCTCTCCCCCCACCCCACAACAGTCCCCAGAGTGTGATGTTCCCCTTCCTGTGTCCGTGTGTTCTCATTGTTCAATTCCCACCTATGAGTGAGAACATGTGGTGTTTGGTTTCTTGTCCTTGCGATAGTTTACTGAGAAAGATGATTTCCAATTTCATCCATGTCCCTACAAAGGACATGAACTCATCATTTTTTACGGCTGCATAGTATTCCATGGTGTATATGTGCCACATTTTCTTAATCCAGTCTATCATTGTTGGACATTTGGGTTGGTTCCAAGTCTTTGCTATTGTGAATAGTGACGCAATAAACATATGTGTGCATGTGTCTTTATAGCAGCATGATTTATAGTACTTTGGGTATATACCCAGTAATGGGATGGCTGGGTCAAATGGTATTTCTAGTTCTAGATCCCTGAGGAATCGCCACACTGACTTCCACATGGTTGAACTAGTTTACAGTCCCACCAACAGTGTAAAAGTGTTCCTATTTCTCCACATCCTCTCCAGCACCTGTTGTTTCCTGACTTTTTAATGATTGCCATTCTAACTGGTGTGAGATGGTATCTCATTGTGGTTTTGATTTGCATTTCTCTGATGGCCAGTGATGGTGAGCATTTTTTCATGTGTCTTTTGGCTGCATAAATGTCTTCTTTTGAGAAGTGTCTGCTCATGTCCTTTGCCCACTTTTGATGGGGTTGTTTGTTTTTTTCTTGTAAATTTGTTTGAGTTCATTGTAGATTCTGGATATTAGCCCTTTGTCAGATGAGTAGGTTGCGAAGATTTTCTCCCATTTTGTAGGTTGCCTGTTCACTCTGATGGTAGTTTCTTTTGCTGTGCAGAAGCTCTTTAGTTTAATAAGATCCCATTTGTCAATTTTGGCTTTTGTTGCCATTGCTTTTGGTGTTTTAGACATGAAGTCCTTGCCCATGCCTATGTCCTGAATGGTAATGCCTAGGTTTTCTTCTAGGGTTTTGATGGTTTTAGGTCTAACACTTAAGTCTTTAATCCATCTTGAATTAATTTTTTATAAGGTATAAGGAAGGGATCCAGTTTCAGCTTTCTACATATGGCTAGCCAGTTTTCCCAGCACCGTTTATTAAATAGGGAATCCTTTCCCCATTGCTTGTTTTTTTCAGGTTTGTCAAAGATCAGATAGTTGTAGATATGCAGCGTTATTTCTGAGGGCTCTGTTCTGTTCCATTGATCTATATCTCTGTTTTGGTACCACTACCATGCTGTTTTGGTTACTGTAGCCTTGTAGTATAGTTTGAAGTCAGGTAGCATGATGCCTCCGGCTTTGTTCTTTTGGCATAGGATTGACTTGGTGATGTGGGCTCTTTTTTGGTTCCATATGAACTTTAAAGTAGTTTTTTCCAATTCTGTGAAGAAAGTCATTGGTAGCTTGATGGGGATGGCATTGAATCTATAAATTACCTTGGGCAGTATGGCCATTTTCACGAATTGATTCTACCTACCCATGAGCATGGAATGTTCTTCCATTTGTTTGTATCCTCTTTTATTTCCTTGAGCAGTGGTTTGTAGTTCTCCTTGAAGAGGTCCTTCATGTCCCTTGTAAGTTGGATTCCAAGGTATTTTATTCTCTTTGAAGCAATTGTGAATGTGAGTTCACTCATGGTTTGGCTCTCTGTTTGTCTGTTATTGGTGTATAAGAATCCTTGTGATTTTTGTACATAGATTTTGTATCCTGAGACTTTGCTGAAGTTGCTTATCAGCTTAAGGGATTTTGGGCTGAGACAATGGGGTTTTCTAGATATACAATCATGTCATCTGCAAACAGGGACAATTTGACTTCCTGTTTTCCTAATTGTGTACCCTTTATTTCCTTCTCCTGCCTAACTGCCCTGGCCAGAACTTCCAACACTATGTTGAATAGGAGTGGTGAGAGAGGGCATCCCTATTTTGTTCCAGTTTTTAAAGGGAATGCTATTCACCAAAGTTGAAATGAAGGAAAAAATGTTAAGGGCAGCCAGAGAGAAACAACGGGTTACCCACAAAGGGAAGCTCATCAGACTAACAGCGGTTCTCTCGGCAGAAACTCTACAAGCCAGAAGAGATTGGGGGCCAATATTCAACATTCTTATAGAAAAGAATTTTCAACCAAGAATTTCATATCCAGCCAAACTAAGCTTCATAAGTGAAGGAGAAATAAAATCCTTTACAGACAAGCAAATGCTGAGAGATTTTGTCACCACCAGGCCTGCCCTAAAAGAGCTCCTGAAGGAAGCACTAAACATGGAAAGGAGCAACCAGTACCAGCCACTGCAAAATCATGCCAAAGTGTAAAGACCATTGAGGCTAGGAAGAAACTGCATGAACTAATGAGCAAAATAACCAGCTAACATCATAATGACAGGATCAAATTCACACATAACAATATTAACTTTAAATGTAAATGGACTAAATGATCCAATTAAAAGACACAGACTGGAAAATTGGATAAAGAGTCAAGACCCATCAGTGTGCTGTATTCAGGAAACCCATCTCACGTGCAGAGACACACATAGACTCAAAATAAAAGGATGGGGGAAGATCTACCAAGCAAATGGAAAACAAAGAAAGGCAGGGGTTGCAATCCTAGTCTCTGATAAAACAGACTTTAAACCAACAAAGGTCAAAAGAGACAAAGAAGGCCATTACATAATGGTAAAGGGATCAATTCAACAAGAACAGCTAACTATCCTAAATATATATGCACCCAATACAGGAGCACCCAGATACATAAAGCAAGTCCTTAGAGACCTACAAAGAGACTTAGACACCCACACAATAATAATGGGAGACTTTAACACCCCACTGTCAACATTAGACAGATCAATGAGACAGAAAGTTAACAAGGATACCCAGGAATTGAACTCAGCTCTGGACCAAGCGGACCTAATAGACATCTACAGAACTCTCCACCCCAAATCAACAGAATATACATTTTTTTCAGCACCGCACCACACCTATTCCAAAATTGACCACATAGTTGGAAGTAAAGCTTTCCTCAGCAAATGTAAAACAACAGAAATTATAACAAACTGTCTCTCAGAACACAGTGCAATCAAACTAGAACTCAGGATTAAGAAACTAAGGCAGAAATAAAGGTGTTCTTTGAAACCAAGGAGAACAAAGACACAACATACCAGAATCTCTGGGACACATTTAAAGCAGTGTGTAGAGGGAAATTTATAGCACTAAATGCCCACAAGAGAAAGCAGGAAAGATCCAAAATTGACACCCTAACATCACAATTAAAAGAACTAGAAAAATAAGAGCAAACACATTCAAAAGCTAGCAGAAGGCAAGAAATAACTAAAATCAGAGCAGAACTGAAGGAAATAGAGACACAAAAAAACCGTCAAAAATTAATGAATCCAGGAGCTGGTTTTTTGAAAGGATCAACAAAATTGATAGACCGCTAGCAAGACTAATAAAGAAGAAAAGAGAGAAGAATCAAATAGATGTAATAAAAAATGATAAAGGGGATATCACCACCGATCTCACAGAAATACAAACTACCATCAGAGAATACTACAAACACCTCTATGCAAATAAACTAGAAAATCTAGAAGAAATGGATAAATTCCTCAACACATACACCCTCCCAAGACTAAACCAGGAAGAAGTTGAATCTCTGAATAGACCAATAACAGGCTGTGAAATTGTGGCAATAATCAATAGCTTACCAACCAAAAAGAGTCCAGGACCAGATGGATTCACAGCCGAATTCTATCAGAGGTACAAGGAGGAGCTGGTACCATTCCTTCTGAAACTATTCCAATCAATAGAAAAAGAAGGAATCCTCCCTAACTCATTTTATGAGGCCAGCATCATCCTGATACCAAAGCCGGACAGAGACACAACCAAAAAAGGGAATTTTAGACCAATATCCTTGAAGAACATTCATGCAAAAATCCTCAATAAAATACTGGCAAACCGAATCCAGCAGCACATCAAAAAGCTTATCCACCATGATCAAGTGGGCTTCATCCCTGGGATGCAAGGCTGTTTCAATATACGCAAATCAATAAATATAATCCAGTATATAAACAGAACCAAAGACAAAAACCACATGATTATCTCAATAGATGCAGAAAAGGCCTTTGACAAAATTCAACAACGCTTCATGCTAAGAACTCTCAATAAATTAGGTATTGATGGGACGTATCTCAAAATAATAAGAGCTATCTATGACAAACCCACAGCCAATATCATCTGTTAAAATAGCAGAGTCAGTTGATAAAGCCTGTCATGCTGGAAGGAATTGCTAACAACAAAAGCCCACAGAAGTCATATCACGGCTGAATTTTAAGCCATACCTGGCTACTCAGATGCCAAAACCACCAACAGAGATGCCCTTATACCTTGAGCTACTACAGGTATAAGTAGCTCAAGGTATGATTTCATTTCAGGACAGTTAGGCTTTCTATGTTTTGTTTAATAAACCATGTCCTTAATAACCGAAGTGTAAAGCACTTATTTTAACCCAAGTATTTATATTCTTTGACATCATTCTTATGCTTACTTAGTCCTCAATATAAAGAAAGTTATGTGTTAAATCTAAAATCTCATATGCATTTGAATAACTATATAGATTAAATAAATATATTTTCAAATATGTAGACAAAAATAACCTACTAATTTGGCATCCATTCTAGGGAAAATACTTATATGTGGCCAAGTATATTCCCATAAAAAGTAAAATCAAATCCACAAAGTTAGAAAAAAATGTAAGAGTCAATGGAACTAACTTGGGGGCAAGCCAGGTTTAGGTAAAGAATGCATACTCTGAAGTGTAGTCCACCAGAACCCCATAGAATAAGAGAAAATGTCCCAGATAAAAGTGGGTACAGGAGGGTGAGTAGATAAAAATAGTACATTGTTTAAAGTTACAAAGGCAACCACTAGAAACATATAAAAACAGTTATACTACTAATAATAATTGGAGTAATAAGAAGGAGGCAAGGGCTACTATGGATCCTACATACTATTTTATAGTTGGGTATAAATAGATATTACATAATTCAATGCTTTGTGTGTCTTTGTTTTGATTTTTCTGGAATAAATAATTGCCTTTTTAATTTGCTTAGTTGGTTGTATTTGCTTGTTTACATAAATACCTATGGCCATATTTTACTATATCTTCTAGTTGTCTAACACCACATTTTGCAGATTGTATGCCAGCCCCACACCTTAGTTCACTGCAGCAAACTCACAGGAGCACTGTGGGATATTTTAGATTGTTGAGAGAAACAGCCACACCTGAGAGCTTCCACACACTGAGAAAATACTAGCTGAAGTAGACCACCACTTCAACATTAAACTATTTTTGGTTCTTTCAGGTGATATCATATCTACATTCTTCTCATTGACATCACATCTTTGCAAAGTTGAATTTTACAAAGTTGCTGTGACAAAAATAAAGAATTCCAGGAAAATCAATGTGCAACAGGAAATAAGAGTGACAATGTTTAGTCTAATTCCAAGTTTTGAGAACTGTGCAGTGCCCATAGGTACCCACATTCTAGTAGTAAATAATTATGCTTATTTAATAATGATATAAAAATATATTTTTTCCATTTGCATGTATTTTTCTTTCAACATGTACTAAGATGTTAGGACATAAGTAGTTATTGTTTTGACTTAGCTACTCTTAGGTCAAACTCATGTATTTTGTTGTTGTTGGAAGGGCATTGTGGAAAAATTTCTGAAACAAGACAGCATCATTAACTAAGACAAATTGGGAATTTCTGGCCTAACAGAAAAAGAATTGCATGTTCAGACCTATGATGCCCATTTTTTTCCTGGTATCTTTTCTTCTAGGGTAGAGTCCTCACCTTTATTGCCAATTTGCCTGATTGCCATCTACACTTCTTGCTCAGCTCTAACAATGTGATGTTCTTTTACTTTAATTCTGGGGATTACCTTCACTGCCTTTCTGTATTAGATTACATACTTCCTTGTTTCCATGTTTACATGTCTTTGTTTATTCCTTCATTTTTCCAAAACAAAACCTCAGTCATTTCCTGGGAATGTTTATATATTTTTAATAGTTTTAATATCTGAAGATGTGACTTTTGTCCTCCTCATAATTTCAAAGTCAGTTATCTCTCTTGCATCCTGTTTGCATTTCAATATTAAGGTTTTGAAGTTATAGACATATTTCAGTTTTAGTGAAAAATATTACATTTCTCTTTTGATTCCCAATTTTCTTTTGAAGTGATTTTTGAGAAGGGAAGATGTCAGAAACATCTCTCCCCAAGAGATATTTAACTTTTATATACACACATTTGTATCATTTGTGCTGTTAAAAATCATTTGTATGTATTACATTTAGATGAAAGAATTAAATACCATTTTTAAAAAGCAAAATTTAAAATGATTATTGGCACCAAGTAAAATTTAAAATTTGGAATTAGAATGAGCATTAGAATGATAAAATAATTTTGGATGATAAGCGGATAGAAAAAACTGCTTAGTATATGATAATTCTCCTCATACATCATCTTCAAAAACTTCCCCCTCACCAAGTCTCTCTCAGTTTTTTGTTTCAGTCTCTATCTGACTGTCTTTTTTCTCAGCTTTTTCACAGGCATGTACGTACACATTAAAAAAAAATGCCTTCACTCTCAAATAGGAAGAAGTAGCTGAGAAAACTTTGACTTAGATTACATTGCTGGTGGGGGAGTAAAATAGCATAGCACCTTGGAAAACAATCTAACAGTTCCTCAAAAGCTGAAACATAGTTTCCATACAACCCAGCAATCCCACTCCTAGGGCTATACACACCCTGCCCTGCCCTACAAAATGACAATAAATGCCCACACAGAAACATGCACATGAATATTTATAACAGCATTATTCATAATAACCAAAAAGTAGAAGCGGGTCAAATGTCCATCAAATGATGAGTGGTAAAACAAAATGTGGTATATTCATACAATGGACTATTACTCAACAATTTAAAAGAATGAAGTACTGATATGTACTACAATATGAATGAACTTTGTAAAAATTTTGCTATGTAAAATAGACACAAAAGGCCACATATTATATGTTTTCATTTACATTAAATGTCCAGAAAAGAGAAATTCATAGGAATGGAAATCTTATTAGTGGTTGCCAGGGACTGGAGGAGGGAGGAATAGAGTGACTACAAATGTGGACAAGATTCCGTTTTTGGTGATGAAATGTTCTGGAATTGGATAGTGGTGATATTTATACAACATTGTGAATATACTAAAAAACACTGAATTGTATACTTAAAAAGTATAAATGACACGAATCGTATCCCAATACATAAATTATCTGAGAAAAAAAATGAGTGCTCTATACCCTTTCTAACCCTTACAATACCCTAATATCAAGAACTTTTTCTTAGATACTACTGCAATTTACATCAATTTACATCAATTGACTTTAATAGTCAAGAAACTTCTAATTCCAAGTTTTCAGAGACTTCTAGGCATAAGAATAAGTCCCTTCTCTTTAATGTATAAGCTACAGCCTACTTTCTAATTTACCACCCAAAAACAGCTATATTAATTAATTTAAAATTAAAAGAAAAGTAGAACAACAAAAAAATCAGGAGAGTCCATACTACCCAAAGCGATCTACAGAATCAATGCAAAATCAGTGCAATCTTTATTAACACTCCAATAATATTTTTCACAGAAACAGAAAAAACAAAGTCCTAAAATGTGTATGGAACGGCAAAATATCCAAAATAGCCAAAGCAATATTGAACAGAAAAAAAAAAAGGAAAAAAAAAAAAAAACTACAGAAATCGACAGAGCTAGAGGAACCAGGACAGCATGGTACTGGCATAAAAAAAGGAACAGAACTGAGAGCCCAAAAATAAACTCACACATTGATGACCAGTTAATTTTTGACAAAGGTGCCAAGAACATACAATGGAGGAAGAATAATCTTTTTAAGAAATGTTTTTTGGGAAAACTGAATATCTGCATGCAGAAGAATGAAATTGGATCCTTATTCCATCTCCTATGCAAAAATCAACTAAAAATAATTTAGCATCTGACAAATAAAACCTAAAACTATTAATATAAAACTACTGGCAGAAAACAGGGTGAAATATCCATGACATTAGTCTAGGCAATGATTTTTTTGTTATATGACCACAAAAGCATAGGCAACAAAAGTAAAAATAGATAAATGGAATTACATCAAACTAAAAGCCTTTTGCATGACAGAGAAAACAGTCTGCTAATTTAAACATTAATTTTTTGGTAAAAGAAAACACAATGTTCATTCTAAAAAATATATATATATATAAAGATATTATCTTAATTGAGAAGACATTTTGGCCAATGTTTTTTTTCAGCCAGAGCACTTGAGCATATTTATCCTATTTCCTTAGTATTATTTTCCATATTTATTCTATTTTTCAGACAAAAGGTGAAAGAATTAATGTATATTTTATGTAACATAATATAATCAAGTATTAGAATCTGTTGTTTGGGACAAGGCTAAAATGTGGGTGTGAACTTCACGTGTTCTTAACAACTAGACCAGAGATTGCAGAAGGACAGGTAGTAAACATTTTAGAGTTTGCAAGCATGTTATCTTTTGCCACCACTCACTCTGATGTTTTAGCATGAAATTAGCCATAGACAGTACATAAAGGAGCAAACATGCGTATGCTCCAATAAACTTTCTTTACAAAAACAGATGGTAGATCAGATTTGGCCCATAGACCATAGTTTGTCAACTCCAGAACTTAACAAAAATACTTGAAAAAATTAACCTGATAAATTTTTGAGAAAAATGTTCACACTTAAAGGAAAGATGTACCAGTTTATATTCATATTTACTTGCATACTTAATTTAAAAATTTAGACTTTCATTTTTTAGTTCATCGATCTGAGCATTATTTTTTAATTTGTATTCAGTGAAATTATTAATTTGTTAGATCATTCCATTTTTTAGCCTGTTTAAAGAGTCAGATAATTTTTTATTTTTAAATATTTTGGTCTAATGATTTTTATTGATTTCCATTATAAGAAGTGTCCTTGTGACAAGTATGTCAGCAGGCATGGTGGCTTCGATTTGATCTCATGTTTTAATGACCCCGTGTGTAATCTTAGAACAATAGGAAATTGTGTGTAATGTCCACTCCAGTCAACCAAGACTTCATCAGAAAAGAAATGTTTGTACATATTCCAATGGCATGACCAGAACAAATGGTGGAGAAAAAAAATCACTGATTTTTATTTTTTATTTCTTCCCATTAAAATTATCTGAGCTGATGATTAGAAACTAAAACTATGATGACAAGGTGGTTTAGGAAATTGAGAGCCATCACATGTTTTTGCCAGTTTGTTAAAATTTTGAGGCACAATGTAGTCCATCACAGTAACAATAAATAATTCTTCCACAAAAGAATGTATATACAATTTAATGATCTTTCTGCACTTGCTCCTATTGTGTTTTGATGCAATCTGAAAAATGAGTTCTGTTTGAAAACACATCATGTGGAATCAAGCAAAGACTTAGTCAGAAGAAATGTAAATTAACTATTGGAAATTGAATCCAGTTTAACCCAGACTTTCCAAATGATTCATTTTTCCTTTTTAAGCTAAGCAATAGAACTTTTACCTCATACCAAAGAACGTGGCTTTGCAAAATGAGACTACTAAACCTGCATGTAAAATGTAGGGTAAGATTTTATTCTTCAAGACTCTTAATATTTGCTGGAATAATATAATCAAGAATGAGAGAATGTCTAAGATTTTGTAAGCTAAAGGGACTTCTAAAATTAATATAAAATGCCTCAGAATTGTTGAAATCAGCTAGAGAGTCTTATTTGTCTCTCCCTCTTTATCTTGACAGCTTGAAACTTCATAGTTGGCTTAGGGGAAATATTTTTAATATGAAATATAACACATTTTTATTATTAAGATATGATAACATAACAGGAATGCATATGTATAAAAAATACATCTCAAAATATACGTTTTAGCAGGTCAAATAAAACCCAAATATTTCAAATTGAACTGTTACTGTAAATGTGATAATGTCTCAGTATATTCAATGTTTGTAAAAGTATAGCCTTCCATGCCCACTATTACATAGCTGCAGCTTCTTCTGAAGAGCCAAACTTACAGAGATTCCCCGATTAATTAAGACCTAGAACATAGTGTCAGACATCTTTCTCTTCCTCTTTGGGTTAATAGCTTCTTCAATAAGACCCATCTGCAAAATTCTTTTTAAAAAATGCCAAAAATTGTATACCACCAACAAAATGCTAGCCTTCACTAGCACTAGGAATATTCAGCATGATTGCTTAAATTTAATACACTTGGGTAAGCCCTTCTAGATTCATGTTTTGCTTATATTTTTTTCTTATGCTGTAGTCTTTTTGTCTCTTACTCATTCTCTTTCTAAATAAATAATAGAAAAAGAAGTATCATTCATATCAACAAGTGAATTACTCTCTTTAGATAATCTTGTCAAATTTGGAAAAAAGAACAGGAGAAATTTGGCAGGAGAAGAAGGATATAATTTAACTCTTTCAATTGGAAGCAAATGTTTGATTTATCATAACAAATAATATTATAACAGCACTGAAAAGAAAACTATATGGAGCAGATTTGTGTAAAATTAAATAAAATGGCATGTGTTTCCAATTTTTTATAGCCTTTCCATGTTACAACATATACTTTACATATATTATGTCTGGTGGTCATGAAATATTCTAATAAATTATGATTTCTGTTTTATGAAAATGGCTGTTTAAATTTACTTCTTTTTGTTACTATCATAAATGACAAGTAACTAAACAAATTATTGCATTCAGCTTTCCTGTTTTACATTTTTTCTTTGCAAAATTCTTAGTAATTTCACATTTTGTAAAATACGGATTTTTTACTTTTGAAAATATTTTGCAAAACTACATTTTGAACCCATAACTTACACTGTCACTACTTCAAATTTACTATTTTCATTACAATTTAGCTAAAATTATGCTTTATATATGTTTTTCATTTTCGGCACATTCAATAGATGAAAATCACTCATTCTTTTATTTAACAAACATTTTCTGAGCACTGCCTTGTTTTGGGCATTGGTTTACATTTGGAGAAACTAGTTATGAAAATACACAGAAAGTTATTTCCGTTTTGGATCTCACGTTCTCGCCTCTGGAATACACCAATGTATATATTAGGTTTCATTTGATTTTTAAGAAAATGTGTAATATTTGCTTGAGTTAGGAACTATTCTGTGTGCTGTGAACATCAAATGACTTAATCTTCAGAATTCCCTTGTGAGACTTTACACATTTTTTTTTTCTAATTTTTCATAGAAATTAGAGAACAAATAGGTTAACTTCCCCAAGATTACACAGCCAGAGAGTGATGGAAACAAGACTGAAACCAGGAAGTTTGAACTCTAAAGACTTTGCACCTAATGAATACATTCTGTATATTTTCCATTATTGTTGGTGGAGATAGACATTTCTCAACATATATTATGTAAATTTTTTTATGTCGTCCCATATTTCTCAATTATAATGTTGCTGTTGCACTTATAAATCTCCAGTAACAGTCAATATATGTTTACTTTTATTTTTATTGATTTCATTTTTTGAATTGACAAATGTTATACATATCATAGGGTATATAGAGATGTTTTGATACATGTAATGTGTAGTGATCAGATCAAGGTAATTAGCATATCCATCATTTCAAACATTTATCATTTTTTGTGTTGAAAACAGTCAATATTCTCCTTTAAGCTGTCTAAAATTATATAATATATTATTGCTAACTGTAGTCATCCTACAGTATTATAGAACATTAGAACTTATTCTTCATATCTAGCTATAATTTTGTATCCTTTAACAAATATCTCCCTATTCTTCCCTTCCCTCTATCCTTCCCAGCCTCTAGTATCCTTTATTCTACTTTTTACTTCTATAAGATCAACTTTTTTAGCTTCCACATGTAAGTGACAACATGCAGTGCTTAACCTTCTGTTCCTGGCTTATTCCATCTAACATAATAACCACCAGTTCAAAAACAATGGAACACAATAGAGAACCAATAAATTAATCCATGAATCTACAGCCAACTGATTCTTGAACAAGATGCCAAGAACACTCACTGGGGAAAGAGTCTTTTCCATAAATGATTCTGGGAAAACTAGATATCCATACACAAAAGAATTAAAGTAGATCCCTACCTCTCACCCTGTACAAAAATCAACTCAAAATGGATCAAAGATCCGAATATAAGGCCCCAAACACAAAAATACTAGAAAACATAGAGGAAATGCTTCATGACATTGGTCTCAGCAAGGATTTTTTAGCTAAGACCCCAGAAGCATAGGCAACAAAAGCAAAAATAGACAAGTGAAATTGCATCAAACTTAGAAGCTATGAACAGAAAAGAAAACAACCCACAGAGTGAAGAGACAACTTACAGAATAAAAGAAAATATTTATAAACTATGCATCTGACAAGGGGTTAATATCCAGAATGTATAAGATACTCAAACAACTCTATATCAGTGAACCAAATAGTGTGATTTAAAAATGGACAAAAGATCTAAATAAACATTTCTCAAGAGAAGACATGCAAATTGCAAACAGGTACATGAAAAAATACTCAACATACTAATCATCAGTGAAATGCAAATCAAAACCACAATGAGGTATTATCTCATCCCAGTTAGGATGGCTATAATCCGAAAGACAAAAAATAACAAATGCTGGTGACGATGGGCAGGAAAGGGAACTCTCAATACACTATTGGTAAGAATGTAAACTAGTACAGCCACTATGCAGAACAGTATGGGGGCTTCTCAAGAAAAACTACAACTAGAATTACCACGTGATTCAGCAATCCCATTTTTGGGAACTTATGCAAAGGAAAGGAAATTGTATATCAAATAGAGATCTGCATGCCCAGGCTTATTTTAGCACTCTTCTCAGTAGCCAAGATATGGAATCAACCTAGGTGTGCAACAATAGATGACTGGAGAAAAGAAATGCGATCTATATACACAATGAAAAACTACTCAAACACAAAAATGGATGAAATCCTATGATTTGCAGCAATATACTATTTTACTGGAAGTGATTAATAGTATTAGCTTTGAAACCATACAGATTTGGGTTTAAGTTCAGCTACTGCACCTGTATCTGTTATCTTAGGCAAAATAATCAAATCTCTAACACTCTTTATTCTCATCTGTAGGTAAAATGCCAGACCTGCTTGAATAATTGCTGTGGGGATCAAGTGACATAAGAAATTTAAGTTTGTAGCTTAATGCCTAGTACCTAGTAACTGCACACTACAGTTGGTTTGCTAATATAAATACCAAATGACATTAAATATAGGACAAGAGTTTTAGTAAGGACGGCACGGGGTATGAAAAATTTGGCACTAGCACAGATATTGAAGCATCAGAATGTGCTACTTTGGGCAGTCAGAGTTCAGCACTCGGAGCTAGGCAGGGGATGGGGGAAGGAAGACATCAAAGATAAGCTTTGTAAATTTTTAAGCTATGCATTGAATTGGAAAAAGAAGGAGCTCTGTTCATATACGTATGCATTTATAGAGTGCTGGCAGTGCTTCATTGAATCCAATGATATTATTTAGATGAATAGTATTTATAATCCATCTATATTTATCAGTGACTATGCCATAGCAATTTATGATACCTTGAATTTAGATATTTGATGAAGAGGTAAAAATATGCTGACAATTCCCTTGGGGTTCACTGGCACCTCAGTTATCTCAGTGCTCATTTGAAGATTGTTACTTGAAGATCAGTGTTTTAAAGTCTTACAGTTTCTTCAAGCACAGCCTTAGCATCTCTTCTCCAGAGTCCTTCTTTATGCACACATCTTTTCTTTAAGACAGTTGTCTGGGTAAAACTTTTCACATCTTTTCTGTAAGGATAGATTGCATATCTTCGTACACACTAAGAGACATGAGTGGATTTAAACTTTTCACCTTTTTTATTTTTTATTTTTTTGAGGGAGGGTCTCACTCCCAGGCTGGAGTGCGTTGGCAAGAATCATGGCTCATTGTAGGCTCAACCTCCTGAGCTCAGGAAATCCTCCCACCTCAGCCTCCCAAGCAATTGGAAATACAGGCATGTGCCACCATGCCGAGCTAACGTTAAAATAAATAAATAAATAAATAAAATATTTTTAAAAAAACCTTGAAGAGACAGGGTTTCCCTTCATTACCCAGGCTAGTCTCGAGCTCGCGGCCTCAAGCAATCCTTCTGCTTCAGCCTTCCTAAGTGCTGGAATTACAGGCTTCAGCCACTGTGCTCAGCCCAACATTTCACACTCTTATTAGACTTCTTTCCTTCTCCCTGTATCCACAAAAATGTGTAATTAAAAAGAACTCATTGGGAGATTGGGAAGATATTGATAATAGAATATAAAATTAGCTAGGAAAAATAAGTTTAGGAGATCTATTGTTCAGCATAGTAATTATAGTTAATAACAATATATTG
The DNA here is from genome assembly GCF_028885655.2 of Pongo abelii. Taxonomy (NCBI): domain Eukaryota; kingdom Metazoa; phylum Chordata; class Mammalia; order Primates; family Hominidae; genus Pongo; species Pongo abelii. The sequence continues at coordinate 81,577,001 of NC_071990.2, read as the reverse complement.
TGTACTTGAAATTTCCTGAGAGTGTATTTTAAATGCTCTCATCACAAAAAAAATACGTGGGGTAATGCATATGTGCATATTGCATTAGCTTGCCATGTATCACAAATCATGAGCTAACATAAAAATATAAGATTTTTTGTCAATTTTTTAAAAAAATCACTAGTTAATTATTTTTAATAAGTGATTAGGCACGGAAAATTCATTTTCAATTCTTATAGAACTGTGGGTGGGTGTATTCATTTCAATAAAGTAGGAAAGGAAGCTTGTGAGAGAGGGTAAATTTCTTTTTTGGTCTTCTTATCAGCTGGATCTCTGCCTTCCTCTTAGTCTACTAGGGAACATAATGAATCAGTTTCTGATCACTGGAAAGGCTATCAGGTCAAACTCCCATTCACAATTGCTACAAAGATAATAAAATACCTAGGAACACAACTCACAAGGAATGTGAAGGACCTCTTCAAGGAGAACTACAAACCACTGCTCAAGGAAATAAGAGAGGACACAAACAAATGGAAAAACGTTCCATGCTCATGGATAGGAATAATCAATATCATGAAAATGGCAATACTGCCAAAAGTGATTTATAGGTTCCAGCTAGAGGATTGTAAACACACCAATCAGCACTATGTAAAAATGGACCAATGAGCACTCTTTAAAATGGACCAATCAGCACTCTGTAAAATGGACCAATCAGCAGGACATGGGTGAGGCCAAATAATGGAATAAAAGCTGGCCACCTGAGCCAGCAGAGGCAACCCTCTGGGGTCCCCTTCCATGCTGTGGAAGCTTTTTCTTTGCTCTTCACAATAAATCTTGCTGCTGCTCACTTTTTGGGACCGCAGCACCTTTAAGAGCTGTAACACTCACTGCGAAGGTTTGCGGCTTCAATCCCGAAATCAGCAAGACCACGAACCCACTGGAAGGAACAAACAACTCCAGACGCAACACTCTTAAGAGCTGTAACACTCACTGTGAAGGTCTGCAGCTTCACTCCTGAAGTCAGCGAGACCACGAACCCACCAGAAGGAAGAAACTCCAGACACAACTGAACATCTGAAGGAACAAACTCTGGACACACCATCTTTAAGAACCATAACACTCACCGCAAGGGTCTGCGGCTTCATTCTTGAAGTCAGCGAGATCAAGAACCCACCAGAAGGAATAAATTTTGGACACACTACCATTGACTTTCTTCACAGAACTAGAAAAAAAAAAGACTTTAAATTTCATATGGAACCAAAAAAGAGCCCATATAGCCAAGACAATCCTAAGCAGAAAGGACAAAGCTGGAGGCATCACACTACCTGACTTCAAACTATACTACAAGGCTACAGTAACCAAAACAACATAGTACTGGTACCAAAACAGATGTTTGACCAATGGAACAAAACAGAGGCCTCAAAAATAACACCACTCATCTACAACCATCTGATCTTTGACAAACCTCACAAAAACACACAATGGGGAAAGGATTCTCTATTTAATAAATGGTGCTGGGAAAACTGGCTGGCCATATGCAGAAAACTGAAACTGGACCTCTTCCTTACACCTTATACAAAATTTCACTCAAGATGGATTGAAGACTTAAACGTAAGAACTAAAACCATAAAAACTCTAGAAGAAAACCCAGGCAATACCATTCAGAACATAGGCATGGGCAAAGACTTCATGTCTAAAACACCAAAAGCAATTGCAATAGAAGCCAAAATTGACAAATGGGATCTAATTAAACTAAAGAGCTTCTGCACAGCAAAAGAAACTATCATCAGAGTGAACAGGCAACCTACGGAATGGGAGAAAAATTTTGCAGTCTATTCATCTGACACAGGTCTAATATCCAGAATCTACAAGGAACTTGAACAAATTTACAAGAAAATAACAGCCGCATCAAAAAGTTAGTGAAGGATATGAACAGACATTTCTTAGACATTTATGTGACCAACAAACATGAAAAAAAGCTCATCATAACTGGTCGTTAGAGAAATACAAATCAAAACTACAATGAGATACCATGTCACACCAGTTAGAATGGTGATCATTAAAGCCTGGAAACAACAGATGCTGGCAAGGATGCAGAAAAGTAGGAAAGCTTTTACATTGTTGGTGGGAGTGTAAATTAGTTCAACCATTGTGGAAGACAGTGTGGCAATTCCTCAAGGATCTAGAAACAGAAATACCATTTGACTCAGCAATCCCATTACTGGGGGTATACCCAAAGGATTATAAATCATGCTGCTATAAAGACACATGCACACACATGTTTATTGCAGCACTATTCCCTATAGCAAAGACTTGGAATCAACCCAAATGCTCATCAATGTTAGACTCGATAAAGAAAATGTGGCACATATACACCATGGAATACTATGCAGCCATAAAAAAGAATGAGTTTATGTCCTGTGCAGAGACATGGGTGAAGTTGGAAGCCATCATTCTCAGCAAACTAACACAGGAACAGAAAACCAAACACTGCATGTTCTCACTCATAAGTGGGAGTTGAGCAATGAGAACACATGGACACAGGGAGGAGAACATCACACACCAGGGCCTGTCGGGGAGTGGGGAGCAAGGGGAGGGAGAGCATTTGGATAAATACCTAATTCATGTGGGGATTAAAACCTAGATGATGGGTTGATGGATGCAGTAAACCACTATGGCATATGTATACCTATGTAACAAGCCTGCATGTTCTGCACATGTATCCCAGAACTTAAAGTATAATAATAAAATAAAACTGAGAAAGCTCCTTACCCAGCTCTTTCCTGATGTGATCAGCAGGTAGCAACAATGATAAGAATTCTGAAATCCTTTTGTTAAGTGAACATGATATAAATAAAATCTAAATCAGTGAACATCGTTTCAAACACATGGGCATTTTCAGAATGATTTCACATGAATACAAAGACTTCAGAAGCTATAATTGAGTTGAGAGAATGAGAAGGTTGCAGATTCTTTTAAAGTGGTTCCACAGAGAATCTCAGAAATTAAAATAATCATGCTGTTACAACAGAATCTGAAATGGATTCTAAAAAGAATGAAGGGTAAGCATAAAAATACAAAAGAGATTCTGATAGTTGGTAGCTGTATGTAAACGAAATATTATCTTCATCTGTCTCTGACATACAGAAAACAAGTGCCAGTTTTAAGGTTACTCTTCAGTTTCTGCCAATATAGATAAGCTTATTGGAGAAGGCAAGAATTAGCAAGTTGCAGGACAGGGAGGAAAGCAGAATAGACCAATTTGTCACTTTCAGGGATGGAGTGAGAGGATGCATGGAAAGCCCTTTAAGCATGTGTTCATACTATTCTCTTTTTTAAATAACCTATAAATATCAGAATGACATTGCATAGAAATCCTTTAAAAATACTTTATGCATTTTTACAGTATTAGCTCTTTTTATTGACCAGTCTGAACAGTATGAGTATATGTGTGTATATATACACATATATATGAATACATATATGTGTACACACATATAGATGTCTACACACAGATATATACCTATATATATACACACAGATATATATATCTACACACAGATATATACCTATATGTTTATAAACGTATATGTATGTATACACACACACACACATACACATATTAGTACACATATATATCTTGAGTACCACTATGGTTCAAGTATCATAGACAATATCAGAAAACAGCAAATACACAATGACTGATTATGGAACCAATAGTCTAGTAAAAAACAGGCAATAATGAAATACTACAATTTTATCATTATGCCAACAAGAAAAAATACAAAGATGATTTAATTCTAGTTAATACATTGCCAGGAAACTATCCAGTTCTATTACATAAACATGATGAAAAAATAATATGCATAAATGTATCCAAATTTAATTATTAATGATGATGTTTACTGTACTAATTAATTGCAAGAATAATTCAGATTCTTCATGGCTTCCAATAATAAGTAGAATATTAAGCTGACAATCAAAAACAACAGCATAGATAAGCAAAAATAAGTGTGACTATTAATCAAATCTAGATGGTGGAAAATTCTGCAATCTTATCAAGCGTATAAGATATGAGAAAGAAAAATATCAATATATGTTGACACACAATTTTGAAACTCTTACAAATTAAAAAGAAAAGTGAAAAACGGAGAAAAGTATTTACTAAAATATGATAGACCAAATGCTAATGTTTTTAATAGGTATACAGCTCTGGCAGATAAATAAGAAACCCCCAGTGTTTGAGATGTTCCACAAGCACAGGAATGAAAAGATGATTTTTCCTGAAAAGCAAAAAAATAATGAATAGCTATTCAAAAATTGAAACTTACTAGTACTCTAAAGTATGCAATTAAAAATATGAATAAATACATTTTATGTAACAATTATATAACTTTACATGTTAATAATATTTGATAATGTTATGAGAAAAATCTAAATATTAAAGACAGTATAAATTGATTGAATTTATTTGAAAAAAATTGACAGCACATATCCAGAATCTTGAAACATTTTTACATTGTCACTTCTTAGACTCTTTCTTCAATATAAAATCTTTAGCATAATATAAGAAAAAATAAACATAAAGATATTGTTGCAAAATAATATGAAACATAGAAAAATAAGATTCATTTTCAGTTTAATATAGTGTTCTGTCTGGCTACCTGAAGCTCTTCAATACTAGAATTTCAATCTTCAAAAAGTTACATGAACTTCCAGAGCTAGAGTCATCCTCAAAGTGGAAATTATAATATTATCTAACAGGACAGTTGTAAGTATTGAATAAAATAATGTATGTTATTACTACAGTGCATGGATTGCTTATCCACAGTTGGGTTTAATAAGTTTTTCAACTTTTTTTAATTTTAATTGTTCTGTAAGACAGTTGTCATTTTGAATTTTAAAATTATAGAATTTAGTCCACATTGGATAAGTCACTCACTATATCATTTTGAAGAAGTTCCGCAATTTCTTTGTACCCTAATTTTCTCAGTTATATAATAGGTACAACAATATGTTACTGATAGCACAGATTTTTAAAAATTATGTCTATATACAGAGAATTACTATAAAAATAAAACACAATATTAATGTTTTCTTTTATCTAGTCAGCAAACATTAATGAAAATTACATTGACTGGAAAAATGTATCTGTATCAATTAACAAATAAGGAAAATAAGAAATATTAGTTAAACCGGGTTAGTAAATTACATAACAAGTCTAAAAAATAGAGGAATGGACTTTAGGGAATAATATAATACTGGCAGAAGAATGAATTAAATAATTTAATATGTATTTTCCATGTCTGATTCACATGGTTATGTAAGCAATAAACTTATCTCTTCTCTGAGTAGGCCAAGAACATGTCAGATTAAAAATATGGTTCTCCAAAATATTGGGAAAATTAATTTGAAAGACAATTGTATGAGACAAATTGTAGTGTGTATTGAAAAATAAATAAAAGTATTTTATTTACCCTTTCCTAATCTAATATTAGTGGAGGTTAATGTTTAAAAGCCCAGGTTTACAAAGGAAAGTTACTTAATTATCTAAGACTGTCGATGTGGTTTGAAAAGCTAAGTAAAAGTATAATGGTGGAACCCATAATCAGCTCTAAAAGGTAAGCCCCTAGGCCTCTGGAGTCCTCTTTCATCAAGGTCCAGTGACAGAAAAAAACTGCAGTGTACACATCTGCAAAAACACACAGCTAAGAAGTAACAACACCTGGTAAACACTCAGCCCTAGAAACTGAAAGGTGAATTTAGGTGAACCCAGAAAAGTGGATTATTGTTGTTAAGAAGAAATTATTTTTATTTAATAATTATTTTCCTCTTAATTTTGGATGTAGGGAAGAGTTAACATGTAAGAATTTGTAACAGCTACAGAGACAGGAAAGAAGCAAGGAACGGAGGGAGGGAAGGAAGGAAACAAGCAGGGCAACATACAGAGACAATTGACTTCTCTTATTCCTATCTCCAGGGGAAAATATTTTTGAAACTGAAAGCTCAGGGAGAATATTTGTTAAAAATTGTATTTTTCTGAGAACAAAAAGGTGCTAGAGAGCTGCTCCAAGTTTGTGAACAACTGTGTTTATTTCTGATCCCTCAGGCCTGAGATCCTTCTTAGTTCCAAGATGATCAATTCAAGTAATATCTCCCACCCCTCTTTGCTTCCTGAGACTGCGTCTATATACTTCACAGACCACTTCCATACTTTTACAAACACACTTTCTCTGGAAAAATTCCCTGCAAGCAACCCCCAGCAAGAGCTGTGAATATTCTTCTGGAAGTAACTGGCCCTAATTTAGACATTGGAACCTTGCCTCTGTACTCCAGCCCTCCTGCAGTGCTGGCAGGATTCCATAGCACAAGAATTGTTGAAGCCAACAGTTCATGGACAGAGAGAGGAGCAAGGTTATTGAGTCCAATATTGTGAAAGGGAAAGGTCAAATCCGGTTAAAAAAAAAATCAAAATGTGAGAATGTAATCTTTGTCTTATGTGGTCTTCTATACTCCCTGCTGTATGGTATCTCAAAGAGACAAATGTTTGTTCATACTCTTTTGAGATTGCTGTCTCAGAAATATACATATTTGAGTTTCAAAGAAAAGTTTAGCTACACATATGTTTAAAATTTAATGTATGAGATACTTCTTTCCTAATGAATATTTTCTTTTGATTATCATCTCACTTAGGAGCACTTGGAATTTTGCTGAAATAAGACTGTAACAAATCCCTATTTTACTCTACACAATAATGTGACAAATTGGCATATAAGATGTTTCAAAAACTAGTAGGCCATATTTATTTATTGTTTAAGTTTTTTATTTTTTTATTTCAATCGGTTTTGGGGAACTTAAGCAAAGGTGGTGTTTGCTTAAGTTCTTTATTGATGATTTCTGATATTTTGGTGCACCAGTAACCCAAGCACTGTACACTGTATCCAACGTGTAGTCTTTTATCCCTCCCCACCCCCCATATTTTCCCCTGAGTCCCCAAAGTCCAATGTATCATTCTTATGCATTCACATCCTTATAGCTTAGCTCCCACTTATGAGAGAGAACATATGATGTTTGGTGTTCCATTCCTGACTTACTTCACTTAGAATAATGGTCTCCAGTTCCATCCAAGTTGCTGTGAATGCTGTTATTTCATTCCATTTTATGGCTGAGTAGTATTCCATGGTGGGTGGGTGGATGGATAGATGATAGATAGATAGATAGATAGATAGATAGATAGATATAACATTTTTGTTACTGATTGATTGATGGGCATTTGGGCTGGTTCCATATTTTTACAATTGCAAATTGTGCTGCTATAAACATGGGTGTGCAAGTATCTTTTTTTGTGTAATGACTTCTTTTCCTCTGGGTAGCTATCCAGTAGCAGGATTGCTGGATCAAATGGTAGATCTACTTATAGTTATTCAAGGAATCTCCACACTGTTTTCCATAGTGGTTGTACTACTTTATATTCCCACCAACAGTGTAAGAGTCTTCCCTTTTCACCACATCCACACCAACATCTATTTTTTTTTTTTATTATGGTCATTCTTACAGGAGTAAGGTCATACCTATTGTGGTTTTGATTTGTATTTCCCTGATCATTAGTGATCTTAGACATTTTTCCATGTGCCTTTTAACTATTTATATATCTTCTTTTGAGAAGTGTCTATTCATGTCCTTAGCCCAATTTTTGATAGGATTGCTTTTTTTTTTCTTGGTGATTTGTTTGAGTTCTTTATAGATTCTAGATATTAGTCATTTGCCAGATGTATACATTGCAAAGATTATCTCCCACTCTGTGGGTTGTCTTTTTACTCTGTTGATTGTTTCTTTTGCTGTGCAGAAGCTTTTTAGTTTAATTAAGGCCCATCTATTTATCTTTGTTTTTGTGGCATTTGCTTTGGGTTTTTGGTCATAAAATCTTTGTTTAAGCCATTGTCGAGAAGGGTTTTTCCAATGCTATCATCTAGAATCATTATGGTTTCAGGTCTTAGATTTAAGTCTTTAATACATCTTGAGTTGATTTTTGTATAAGGTCAGAGATGAGGATCCAGTTTCATTCTTCTACATGTGGCTTGCCAATTATCCCAGCACCAATTATTGGATAGGGTGTCCTTTCCCCATTTTATGCTTTTGTTTGGTTTGTCAAAGATCAGTTGGCTTTAAGTATTTGGCTTTATCTCTGGGTTTTATATTCTGTTTCATTGGTCTATATGCCTATTTTTTATACGAGTACCATGCTGTTTTTGGTGATGATAGCCTTATAGTATGAAGTTGGGTAATGTAATGCCTCCATATTTGTTCTTTTTGCTTAGTCTTGCTTTGGCTATGGGGGCTCATTTTGGTTCCATATGAATTTTAGGATTATTTATCCTAGTTATGTGAAGAATGATGGTGGTATTTTAATGGGAATTGCATTGAATTTGTAGACTTCTTAGGCAGTATAGTCATTTTCACAATGTTGATTCTACCCATCTATGAGCATGGGAAGTGTTTCCATTTGTTTGTGTTGTGTATGATTTCTTTCAGCAGTGATTTATGGTTTACCAAGAGGGACATTATATAATGATAAAAGGATATTTCCCAATGGGGAAACATCACAATTCTAAATATATATGCACCAAACACTGGAGCTCCCAAATTTACAAAACAATTACTAATAGATGTAACAAATTAGATAGATGGCCACACAATAATATTGGGGGACTGTAATACTCCACTGACAACACTAGCCGGGTCATCAAGACAGAAAGTCAACCAAGAAACAATGGACTTAAACTATTCCCTAGAACAAATGGGCTTAACACATATTTACAGAACATTTTACCCAACAACTGCAGAATATACATTCTATTCATCAGCACATGGAACATTCTCCAAGATAGACCATATAATAGGCCACAAAACAAATCGCAGTAAATTTAATAAAATCAAAATTATATCAATTACTCTCTCAGACCAGAGTGGATAAAACTAGAAATCAACACCAAAAGGGACACTCAAAACCATGCACATACATGGAAATTAAATAACTTGCTCTTTAATGATCATTGGGTCAACAATAAAATCAAGATGGAAATTTAAAAATTCTACAGCAAAGACAGTACTTGAGAAAGTTCGTACCCTTAAACGCTTACATCAAAAAGTCTAAAAAGCATGAATACACAATGTAAGGTCACAGTTCACGGAACTGGAGAAACAAGAACATCTAAACCCAAACCCGGCAGAAGAAAAGAAATAATGAAGATCAGAGCAGAACTAAATAAAATTGAAACAACAAAAATAAAAATAAAAATGATAAAAACCTGGTTCTTTGAAAAGTTAAACTTTATAGACCATTAGTGGTATTAACCAAGAAAAGAAGAGAGAACATCCAAATAAGCTCAATTAGAAACGAAATGGGAGATATTACAACTAATACCACAGAAATATAAAAGATTATTCAAGAATAATACACACACTTTTATGCACATAAACTAGAAAACCTAGAGGAGATGGATTAATTTCTGGAAGTATACAACCCTCCTACATTAAACCAGGAAGAAATAGAAATTTTGAATATACCAATAACAAACATCAACATTGAAATGTTAATTAAAAAATTGCCCACAAAAAAAAAGCCCAGGACCAGACAGATTCACAGCTGAATTCTATCAGACATTCAAAGAAGAATTGGTACCAATCCTATTGAGAAAGAAATCCTCCCTAATTCATTATATGAAGCCAGTATCACCCTAATACCAAAACCAGCAAAGGACATAATGAACAAACAAACAAACAAACAAAAACACTACAGACTGATATCCCTGATGAACATAGATGCAAAAATCCTCAACAAAATACTAGCTAACTGGATCCAACAGCATATCAAAAAGATAATCCACCATGATCAAGCAGGTTTCATACCCAGGATGCAGGGATGGTTTAACACACTTAAGTCAATAAATGTGATACATCATAATTAAAAACAAAATCACATGATTGTCTCAATAGAGGCAGAAAAAGCATTTGACATAATGTAGCATTACTCTATGATTAAAATCCTCAGCAAAATTGGCATAGAAAGGACATACTTGAAGGTAATAAAAGCCATCTATGACAAACCCACAGCCAACATCATATTGAACAGGGAAAAGTTGAAAGCATTCCCTCTGAGAAATGGAACAAGGCAAGGATACCCACTCACTTTAACCACTTCAATTCTGCATAGAAAAGGAAGTGCTTACCAGAGCAATCAGACAAGAGAAAGATAAAAAAAGGGCATCCAAATTGCTTGCTAATGATATGATAAATGTATACCTAGAAAACCCTAGAGACTCATCCAAAAGGCTCTTAGAACTGGTAAATGAATTCAACAAAGTTTCAGGATACAAAATTGGCGTACACAAATCAGTAGTTCTGCTATACAGCAGATCAAGCTGAGAAGCAAATCAAGAACTCAGCCCCTTTCGCAATAGCTGCCCCTCCCCCCCAAAAATACAAGCATGTGAAAGACATCTGCAGGGAAAAAATAATATGCCATATTTAACTTTAAGGCTAGGAAAGGCCTTTTCAAACTTGAATAAAAAATCTTAAAAGGAGAAGATGATTGACTATGGTGTATATTATTTTATTTTTATTTGTGTAGTTTTATTTTATTTTTAATTGACACAATAATTGTACATATTTATGAGGTATATTGTGCTGTTTTAATACATGTACATATTGGCTAATAGTTAAATCAGGGTAATAGCAAATCCATCACCTTAAATATCTATCATTTCTCTGTGGTGAGAACATTCAGAATCCTCTCTTCTAGCTAGTTGAAACTATACATTATGGTTAACTATAGTGACCCTACTGTGTAATAGAACACTAGAACTAATTCCTATCTAACTATAACTGTTTACTCATTGACCAATGTCTCCCCAACTCCCCCTTCTCCCTAGGCATTCCAGGCTTTGGTAACCACAATTCTATCCTCCACTTACATGAGATGAACTTTTTCAGATTCCCCATATAAGTGAGATCATGCCAGATCTGTCTTTCTGTGCCTAGCTTATATCAGTGAATATGATGTCATCCGGTTCCATCTATGTTGCTGCAAATGACACAGTTTTATTTTTTATGGCTAAATAGTATTTCATTGTGTATTCATACCACATTTTCTTTATCCATTTTCCATTGATGGACAGTTAGATTGATTCCATATCTTGATTATTATGAGTACTGCTGCAATAAATATGGCGATGGAGATATTTCTTTGACATACTGATTTTCATTTTGATATATATCTAGCAGTGGCATTGCTAGACCATATTATAGTTCTATTTTTAATTTTTAAGGAACCTCCATATTATTTTAATAATGGGTATCTAAATTTACATTTATATCAACAGTGTGTGAGAATTCCATTTTCTCTACATCCTCACCAACACTTGTTATCTTTTGTCTTTTTATAATAGCCATTCTAACTGGAGTGAGGTGATATCTCATCATGGTTTTGATTTGCATGTCTTTGATTGTTAATGATGTTGAGCACTTTAAAAAATATGCCTGTTTGTCATTTCTATGTCTTCTTTTGAGAAATGTCTATTCAGATATTTTGCCCATTTTTAAGTCAGATTATTTGTTTCTTTGTTATTGAGTTGAGTTTTTATATATTATCGATATTATCCTTGCCAGATGAGTACTTTGCAAATGTTTTCTTTCATTCTGTAGGTTGTCTTTTCACTCTGTCAATTGTTTCCTTCACTGCACAGAAGCTTTTTAATTTTGATATAACCCCATTTGTTTTTTTCTTGTGTTGTCTGTGTTTTTGAGAATTAAAATTCACAACATGTCTTCCCGGGCCAATGTCTTGAAGCATTTCTCCTATGTTTTCTTCTAGTAGTTTCATAGTTCAGGTCTTACAGTTAAGTCTCCAATCCATTTTGATTTTTGTATATGATGAGAGATGGGAGTCTAGTTTTATTCTTCTTGCATGTGGATATCCAATCTTCCCAGAACTATTTACTGAAAAGACTGTCCTTTCCCCAGTATGTTTTCTTGGCCCCTTCGTCAAAAATTAGTTGACTGTAGATACGTGGATTAATTTCTGGGTTCTCTACTCTGTTTCATTAGTCTGTGAGTCTGTATGTCAGTAACATGCTTTTTTGGTAACTCAAATTTTGTAGTACAGCTTAAGTAAGGTAGTGTGATGCCTCCAGCTTTGTTCTTTTTACTCAAGATTGCTTTTGCTATCGATGGTTTTTTGTGGTTCTATATAAATTTTAGAATTGTTTTTCTATTTCTGAGAAGAATGTCATTGGTTATTTTGATAGGGATTACATTGAATCTGTAAGTCAATTTTGGTAGTATGAATATTTTAATAACATTAATTCTTCCAATTTATAGACACAAAAGATATATTTTCATTTATCTGTGTAATCTTCAATTTCTTTCATCAGCACTGAATGGTTTTCATTGTGGAGAAATTTCATCTCCTTGGTTATATTTATTCCTACATGTCTTTTTTGTAACTATTATAAATGGAATTTTTTTCTTGATTTCTTTTTCAGATAGTTCACTATTAATTTAAAGAAATTCTACTAATTTTGTATGTCGATTCTGTACCCTGCAACTTTATGGATTTTTTTTTTAATTATTTCTAACAATTTCTTGGTTTGAGTCTTCAGGGTTCTCTCTATATAAGAACATGCCGTCTACCAAAAGGAACACTTTGATTTTCTTCTTTCCTATTTAGATGCCTTTTATTTCTTTCTCTTGTCTAATTGCTCTGGCTAGGATTTCCAGTATAATGCTAAATTAGAAGTGGAGAAAATTGGCATCCTTGTCTTAATCTGGATATTAAAAGATAAGCTTTCAACTTTTCCATATTTAGTATAATGTTAGCTATGGGTTTGTTATATATGGCTATTACTGTGTTGAGGAATTTGCCTTCTATGCCTAATTTGAAATAATCATATGATTTTTTTCTTCATTCTGTTAAAGCGATTCACTGACTGTTAATCATATTTATGGAGTTGAATATATTGAACCAGACATGCATTTCTGGGATCAATCTCATTTGATTATGGTGAATGATCTTTTTAATATGCTGCTGGATTCTGATTGCTATTGTTTTGTTGAGGATTTTTGCAACTATGTTTATCAGAGATATTGGCCTTTAGTTTTCTTTCTCTGTTGTGTCCTTGTCGGTTTTGATATCAGAATAATGTTGGTCTAGTAAATGAGTTTGGAAGTATTTACTTCAATTTTATTTAATAGTTTGAAAAAGGTTGATATTAGTTCTTTAAATGTTTGGTAGAATTCAGCAGTGAAGCCATCTGGTCCTGAGCTTTTCTTTGATGGGAGGCTTTTTATTACTGATTCCATCTCATGACTCCTTATTGCTCTGTTCAGATTTTCTATTTCTTCATGATTCAATCTTGATAGGATGTGTCTGTCCAGGAATTTATCCATTTCTTCCATGTTTTCCAATTTGTTAGCCTATAATTGCTTATAACAGGCTCCTGTGATCCTTTGTATTTCTGTGGTATCAGGTGTAATAGCTTCTGCTTCATCTCTGATTTTATTTGAGTCTTCTCTGTTTTGTTCCTTAGTTTGGCTAAATGTTTGTTGATTTTGTTATCTTTTCAAAGAACAAACTTTTTGTTTCATTGATTCTTTGTATTGTATTTTTAGTCTCAATTTCAATTATTTCTGCTGTGACCTTTGTTATTTCCTTACTTCTATTAATTTTGGGTGGAGTTTGTTCTCGTTTTTCTAGTTCCTGGAAGTGCAATGTTATGTTGTTTCTTTAATGTCTTTCTAATTTTTTTTATAGGCATTTCCTCTAAGTACTGTTTTTGCTCTATCCCATTGGTTTCAATATATTTTTATATGTTCTATTTTCATCTGTCTATAAACATTTTTTACCTTTAACTTTTAATTTCTTCATTGACTTATTGACTGTTCAAGAGCATGTTGTCTAATTTCTGTGTATTTGTATATTTTCTGAATTTCCTCCTGTTATTAATTGGCTATTTCATACCATTGTGTTCAGAAACAATACTTGGCATGATTTCAATTTTTTATAATTTGATAAGACTGGTTTTTGGCTTACTATATGTATCATATATCTATATATCTCTCTATATATGATATATATATGTTCTATCTTCTATGATGTTCTTCGTGTATTGAAGAAGAATGTGTGTAATCTGCAGCTGTAGGATGGAGTGTTCTACATATATCTGTGCATTTTGTCTAAAGCAGTTTATTCTAGTTTTTCCTTATTAATTTTCTGTCTGGATAATTTGTACATTGTTGAAAGTGGAGTACTGAAGTCCCTTACTATTATTGCATCTATTTCTTCCTTCATGTGACTGGGATGTATTTTGAATTACTAAAAATATGTAAAAGTTTTACCCTAGAAAAATTATCTGCACATATATGATAGAAATATTGATCAAAATTAAAATAAAGAGCTTTAAAAATAAATAAGAAAAGTACACCAATATTTATAGAAAAAATGCAAAGTTATAAACTGATAATTGAAGTTCACTTCCAAAAATAGAAATTCAACATGGGAATAAATTGTTTTTAATCTATCAAGCTATCAAATATAAAAAATTGAGTACTTAGTAGTCTTGGGGAAACAGATAAATCAAAAAATTATAAACACATATAGGTACATCTAGTAGTATTATAATGATTTATAGATAATAATAACATTGGTATTATTTCACTTGTCCATAAATTATAATCACTGAATATGTTGTTGTTATTATTATTTTGAACAAACTGTTACTGTTAGATCAATTGAGAATAAGAAAATATAAAAGATTCTACTTTACCTTCATTTATTCTCTCTCTAGTGCTTTTATTATCTTTATATAAATCCAGGCTTCTCACCTATCTCATTTTTCTTCTCTATGAAGCACATCTCTTAACATTTCTTACAAAGCAGGTCTACTGATGACAAATTTCCCCAATATTTGTGTGTCTGAGAAAGTCTTTCTCTTTCACTTTTGAAGAATAATTTCCCAGGATACAGAATTCAAAGTTAGTTGTTTTATTTTTATTTAACACTTTAAATACTTTACTCCACTCTCTTTTTGATTACATAGTTTCTGAAGATAAATCTGATATAATTATTACTCTTGTTTCTCTGTAGGTAAGAGTTAAATGAAAAATTTCAAGATTTATTTCTGTTCTTTGATTTTCTGAAGAATATGTTATGCCTACATGTAGATTCTTTGATATTTATCCTGATTCATAGGATAGTTTTCTGAGCTTCATGAATTCATGGTTTGGTGAAGGTCATTAATTTTGGAAAATTTTTATTCAGTATTACTTCAAATTTTGTTTTAATCTTTTTTCTTCTGGCATTCCCATTTCATGTATGTTATGCCTGTGTAATTGTCCCACAGTTCTTGGATATTGTGTTGCTTTTTTAAAAATTATTTTTTACTTACATTTTAATTTGGGAAGTTTCTGTTGAGACTCTACATTAGCAGCTATCCTACAGAACAAATAAGGTAGAATTGGCCTGGGCCCAGCCTGGCTCGGCACAATTAAGTTCATTCCTGGTCCAGGCTCATAAGAAGGGTAACATTCCACTGGAAATATTGAGTATGTGGATGTAGATTCCAACCTTCCTATCTTCTATTTATATTTTATTCTGTTCTCAAGTTCTTCTTAGATGACTGTACTTGTTCCCAATTTGAAATATTTTAGCTCTTCCAATTTTCTTCTCAAAAATTTCACTTAGATTGGTTGACTTCTCTGTGATATTTAGGACAAATGTCCCATATGTGTATAAAATATGACTGTGTGAAGAGGCAGTGCCAACCAGTACTTAGAAGGCATAATCTGGAATCAAGCTGTTCAAGCTCAGATTTCACGATTTCATTTACAGGCTGTGTCATCACGGACAACTTAATCAATCCCTCTGTGTCTTGTTTTCCTTATTCGTAAAATTGGATAACAGTATCTGTCTCAAAAAATTGCACTAAATAACAGCTATAACATGTTTAAATGAGTGTCTGGCATATGGTAGGTATTCAACATATATTAGCTATTATTAATTTGCAGCCTTGGGAGAGGGACACAAAAGGAACACAGCAGTTAATATTTCCTCTTTGATTTCTGATGTTTTCAAATTATCCTCCTCTCTTTTAGTGTACAGCCAGTGTCTTCAGAAAATAGGCTAGTACAAATTACATGTAAATTCCTATATCATTAGGTGCTGGGCAACTCATATCTAAATTTAAAATGAATTATACCTAAATTCTCTGTATTACACTTAAAAATGTCTCACAACCCTTTAATACTTCCCATTCCTTCTTAAATTGTTTACACAGAAGATATACATTTTTTATAAATATGAGATCTTTGCTGTCTCTTACAAGATATAAAGGAGATAATAAATTATTTCCCTAAGGAATATTAGTTCATGTAGTTTGCCATTCAGAAAAGCTACGTTTTACCTCTGCATTTTTTAAATAACTAAAGTATTTCCCCCAGTCATGAAAATAGATCTCCCCCAGTTCCTTAATATATCATTTTAACTAAACTTTGGCAATAGAATTTTGGCTAAGAACTTGTTGAAAATCTTTTTATTTTCCAAAATTGAACTAACAGCCATTTGTTTATCTTTTCCAGATATTCACATGCTTAGTTACTTCAAATTTATTCATTATATAAGAACAGACCAGGCCGGGCACAATGGCTCAGGCCTGTAATCCCAGCACTTTGGGAGGCCGAGGCGGGCGGATCACGAGGTCAGCAGATGGAGACCATCTTGGCTAACACGGAGAAAGCCCGTCTCTACTAAAAATACAAAAAATTAGCCGGGCGTGGTGGCGGGCGCCTGTAGTACCAGCTACTCAGGAGGCTGAGGCAGGAGAATGACGTGAACCCAGGAGGCGGAGCTTGCAGTGAGCCGAGATCACGCCACTGGACTCCAGCCTGGGCAACAGAGTGAGACTCCCTCTCAAAAAAAAAAAAAAAAAAAAAAAAACCGAAAGGGTTAAAATTAAAGTGAATAATATCACAAGAGTAATAAACAGAGTTTTTGTTGATTAAATCCTAGGAGATGCCAGCATATTTAAAGAAACTTTTTTGAATTGCATAAAATGAAATTTTTTTAACTCACGGAAGTATTCTATTTTACTCAACAGGCAATAAATGGGAAAAGTATGCCACTTCAAATATATAAAGCTTGATAATAGTATATAAGTATATAAATCCAATATATCCCAGGAAGATTCTATTCTGTGACACCGAGGAAACCTGGAATTATTTGAAGTTCATCCTTATTGATAATTCTTTAACATTTCAGACAGGATAAAGTTAGCTTCTAAAATTTGCCTAGGCATAATTATACTTAGACATTCTAAATAGTGGGGAGAAATTCTATTTTCACTGAAGCCTTTACCAATATTTTTGAAGAGCTCCATATTTTTTTTCCTGGAGCTTTTATTCAATGGTCGTTGCCAAATCCATCGGTTGTTTAGCATCTGGCAGGAGTATTTTGAGACTCTGGTTAGTTTCACTTATGCGGGTACCAGAAAAGGGATGTAATTCTAGATATGCAAATAGTGTGAGATTTGAGTTACAGATCAAATCCAAAGCTTTGTATATTTGAATTTATTTGTCTTTGGCAAAACAAGTCTTCCTGTTCTTGAAAGGGAAAAGCATTAAAACATACTTTATTGAGAAGGCAGCTAAAATTGGTTCTACATCAAAAACTCATAAAGCTAATATTTGATGATATAAATGTAAATGAATTAAAACCACATGGGTGAACATTCTTTTAAATACACAAAGTTATATGAAATAGGTATTTGGGTTTTCTTAGTCTGGCATGATAGAAGATTAATTTAAGATGACTGGAGCATCAAAAATGTTTCCAGGTTCACTGGTTCCTCAGACCTATGCTGAAAAAATGGCATTTTATTTAAAGACAGAATTCTTATGGTCTGAGGAACACTCATTTGTTTTTTTATGGGCTGGCCAATTGCAAAGAGCCTCTAGGTTACTTCAAAAATTGTGTAAGAATAAGAGGACCTACTGAATATTTGCTACAATTGAGGCAGACTCTTAAAAATCTAGCTGTGGATAATCCATGTGAAGCCTGTATGTAGCTCTCTACTTGTTTACTAAATTCATAAAATCATTTTCATAGTTTATAAATCACCAACTTACAATATACAAATTTTATTTAGAGTTCCTCTATGTCTAGAAAACTCTGATGTTACTTCTGTGCAATGCAGGTTGGTTGATGTTAATGAAACAACCCTAAGAGTCACACAAAGCTACATATTAGTATATAGATCTTAATCTTTAATCCCTTTTACCTAGCAAAGTACCAAAGTTAGAGATATTGTTGTCAATGGATACAGCTTCATAAAAAAACACTAATTTCAGGATGCACATTTTATATATGTGCATAAATACAATCCCATACACATACTTCTGAGATGTGTATAACTCTCAGTGAAGATATGCTAAAGTTTACCTTTTTTGCTGCACAGTCTCTCTTCTAAATTAGTCCAAGTCTCATTCCCAGAATGCTGTTCTACTCTCTGCCATCACCTCGTACCTTGCTTCTTTCTGCCCTTCTGGGTTCTCATTTCTTTTCACTTGTCTACTCTCTAAAGCCTGTTTAGCCTCCATGACCATATTCCAAACTGTGTTTTTATGGAGATAGTCTAAGAACAGCAGGCTACACTGATTACTCCCTTTCCAAACTTATATATTTATCTTGTTTTTTGCCTACATACCTGCTTATTTTACATATGCGTACAATCCATCTCAATGAAATTGTAAACTTTAGAGTGCAAGACAATGCTCAATATTTTCCCTTATGTCTTTCCCAGTGCACAGTAAGAGGAGACCTGGGGTGTGTTTTCTGTAATTAGAAACTTCCTTACCTGATGCTTACTTCAGTGATGTCGTTTTTTGGTTGTCAGAAGCTCTACCCTCTTCTTCCACGGGTGTATGAAAATGCTCCATCAGAAGTACACACAGACACACTGACATACACACTTCCGGATATAAAAAGAATAACAGGTCTTTGACAATGCATGGTATTCTCTACCCAGACTCTTTCATATTGAGGAAAGAAAAGCTGCTAGTACAATGTAGCAATTCCCTGAGAAGGTCAGAGCCAATCTCTTTACTGATTTCTCTCCTCCTGTTCTCTTTTCTCTGCCCTCTTCATCATTGACTGCTGTTGTATAAATATAATATCTATTTTATTAATCTGCATTTTGCAGGATGGAATACTAAAAAATAAACCATTTCTTACTTCAAAGTGTTTTCCTGGTTGTATTGCAAACATTATTCATTGAAATTGGGGAAATTAACTCATTTTCATCTAGTAATTTGCCTGATACATTTGTTCTTACAAACTTTATCTTGTTTTACTCTTTCTTATTTGTGTGTTTCTGCATTTCCTATTTCCTTGTCATCTGCTTTTTTTTTTTTTTTTTTTGGCAGGGAGAGATTCTGTTACCTTTGCTTTTATTATTTTCAGAGTTTTTTGGTTTTTGCTTTCCAGACTGAGTGTAACTGCTTATTGCAGCCTTGACCTCCCAAGCTCAAGTGATCCTCCCACCTCAGCCTTCCAAGTAGCTGGGACCACAGGTGTGCACCACCCTGCCCAGCCCTGTTTTTGCCAGTGTTTTAGATGATATGTGTATTCCATTTCTAATTCTACCAACTTTTAGATTTCAATCTTTAACAGTATTTCCAGAATTATGAGAGCATGATCTGATAGTTTAGAATCCTTTCTATTTAAAATAAAAATGTAATCTACCTTTACTCCATACAAATTTCCACACTCATGCACTCATCTGCTCCTTGGTCTTCTTTAATATATACAGTGTGGTTTAATTCTGGGTTACTAAATATTGGCTTTTTATAAAATACCATTTTTATAGCTGCTTTTGTAAATTCTTGGTTTCCGTGATCAAAACAAGGTATATGCAACATTTTATCTTATTTTTCATTTTGTATTAGTCTCTCAACCCCCTTATGAAGTGGAATGGACATTTTACAGAGAAATAACTAACCTATATTTAAAATATGTCAAGTGCAATAGATCTCAGTATAAAGTATCTAAAGCTAAGTGTCCTAGTTCTTGTCACTCTGAGGTCTCTATTTTTTTTTTTTAAGTGTTGAGTTTCTTTAAAACCAGAAATACCATCACCAGGACCCTTTTCTTCACGATGATCATTACAGGCATGCTTAATGACTAGGTGTGGATTGCTAATTCCCATGGCCTCCAGCGTCTTCTGGACTTCCTCATCAAATGTCATAGCCCTAGAATTTGTAGTTTACATTTAGGAGACATCAAGACTAATTTTCCTTTTTCTCTCAGTAATAAGTGTTTTGCATCAAATAACTTTTTTTTAAGGAAAACAACATTTGAGCTATATTTTTATTAAGTCCTAGCATATTAGAAACATTTCCAATGAAATATTTAACTTTATTCTTGTGCTTTACATAAATGACATTTTTAAAACATTTTCAAAAATTTTCACTGAGGTAACATTGACATAAAATAATATGCACCCATCTTAAGTGGATGAGTTTTGACAAAAACCAAAACATCACTACCATCACAATCAGGATATTACCACAAAGGTTTGCAATCAATCCCAGCCCCAGTCAACCACTACTCTGTGGTCTGTCACTATAGATTAGTTTTCCCTTTTCTGGAATGTCATATAAATGAAATAACATGGTAGTATGCACCCTCTTATACATGGCTTCTTTAATTCAGCATGTTTTTGAGAGTCACTACTTCTTTCATATATCAGAAGCTTGTTTCTATTTTTTTGCTGTGTAGAATTCTTTTGCATGAATGATACCAAAACTTTTTTTTTTAACAACTTACCTTTTCATGAGTGCTTGGGTTACATCATTTTTGGGGTGATTATGAATAAAGCTGCTAAATATTTATGCACAAGATTATGTGTGGGCATAAGCTTTCATTTACTTGGAATAAATACCTAAGAGTATAATTACTGAGTTATTTGGTAACTGAATGTTTAATTTTACAAAAAACTTGCTATTTTTTTTCCAAAATGGTCGTACCACTTTTCATTCCTGCTAGTAACTATTAGAATTATAATTGTTCCACTTGTTCCCTAAAAGTAGTTTTGTTTTTTGCTGCCTTTTTTCAAATTTTAGCTATGTTATTGGTTATGTAATGGTATCACATTATGATTTTATTTGCATTTCTTGATGATTAATTATGTTGAATAACTTTCATGTTTACTAGCCATTAATATACTTCCTTTTATGAATTGTCTTTTCAAATAACTCACACATTTTATTGGATTGAGTTATTTTAAGATTTCTTTATATATTCTAGATAGAAATATTTTGTCAAATATATGGATTGCACATATTTTCTGTCTTTGGTTTGCCTTTTCACTATTTTGCAGTGAAAGTCCTAGCATACTATCGCAAGGACAGAAAACCAAACACCTCATGTTCTCACTCATATGTGGGAGGTGAACAATGAGAACACTTGGACACAGGAAGGGGAACATCACACACCAGGGCCTGTCGTGGGGTGGGGGGAGGGGAGAGGGAAAGCATTAGGAGATACACCTAATGTAAATGACGAGTTAATGGGTGCAGCACACCAATATGGCACATGTATACGTATGTAAGAAACCTGCACGTTGTGCACATGTACTCTAGAACTTAAAGTATAATAAAAAAAAAAAGTGGAGAAAAAAAAAAGTCCTAGCATATAAGAAATATTTTTTAAAGAGCTCAAGTTTTAGTTTTGAGAAATCTAAGTTATTAGATTTTTCTTCTATAGCTAGTGCTCTTTTGTCCTAATTATTGTCTACTCCAAAGTTATGAAGATTTTCTTCTACATTTTTGTTTACTTTTATACTCAAAAATTATTTTTTTCCTGTGTTCCTAATATTGTATTTTTAATTTTTTTGCAATTCTTTCAAGTTTGTTAAAGCTTAATATTTATCAAATACTTACAAAGCAGCAGGCATTTATAAATAAATTACATAAATTGCAAAATAATTCAAGTGAATTAAATTATTATTGTTATTCTCATTTTAGAAAAAAAGGAATGTGAAGCATGGATAGTTTAAATGACTTAGAGCCCAAGGGTTCTCTTTTCTTCACATCCTCACCAATAATGATAACATTCATCATTTTGGTAATAGGCATTTTATCAGCTGTGAGGTGACATGCAATTTTAATTTTGATTTGCATTTCTCTGATGATTAGTGATGTTGAGAATTTTTTCATGTACTTGTCATCCATTTGTATGTCTTCTTTTGAAAAATGTGTATCTAGTTCCTTTACCCATTTCCTCATCAGATTATGTCTTTTGTTATTATTGAGTTGTTTGAGTTCCTTATGTATTTTATGTATTCACCCCTTATCAAGTTAATGGTTTGCAAATATTTTCTTCCATTCCATCGGTTGCTTCTTTGTTGACTGTTTTATTTGTTGTGCAGAAGATTTTTAGTTTAATTTAATGGCATTTATCTATTTTTGCTTCTGTTGCCTGTGCCTTTGGGGTCATATTTAAAATATTATTGCCCAGACCAACATCATTGAGCTTTTTCTCTATGTTTTCTTCTACTAGTTTGACAATTTCAGGCCTTAGATTTAAGTCTTTAATGTATTTTGAATTGATTTTTATAGTGTAAGATAAGGTTCAAATTTCATTATTATTTATGTGTATAATCAGTTTTTCTAACAGCATTTATTGAAAAGACTTTCCTTTCTACATTGTCTGTTCTTGGCACCTTTGTCAAAAATCACTTGATCATAAATGCACAGATGTATTTCTAGGCTCTCTATTCTATTCCATTGGTTTGTGTGTCTATTTTATACAAATATGCTGTTTTGATTACTACAGTTTTGTAGTATATTTTAAAGTCAGGTAGTGTCATACATCCAGCTTTTTTGTGTGTGCAAGATTATTTTGGCACTTCTGAGTTGTTGTGTATTCATACAAATTTTAGGAATTTTTAAATATTTCTATTAAAAAGTCACTAGAATTTTGATAGGGATTGCATTGAATCTGTACATTGCTATAGGTAAAATTGACATTTTAACAATATCAAATCTTCCAATTCATGAAAAGGAGTTGTCTTTTCATTAATGTATGCTTTTTATTCAGTTTCTGTCATCAATATTTTATAGATTTCATTATACAGGTCTTTTGCCTCTGTGGTTACATTTATTCCTACATGGTTTTTGTTTTTGTAGTTATTATGAATGGATTTTTTTTTCTTTTTCAGAGTTTATGGTTAAAGGAATTCTACTAATTTTAGTATGTTGATTTTTCATCCTGTACCATTGCTGAATTTGTTTGACAATTCTAACAGTTTTTTGGCAGAATGTTTACAGTTTTCTATTGAAAAAGATCATGACATCTGCAATAGGAAAAATTTAACTTCTTCCTTTCCAATTTGGATGCCTTCCAATTTTTTTTCTTATCTTATTACTCTGGCTAGGACTTATATTTAATATAAATGGCAGGAGTGGGCATCCTTTTCTTGTTCTTGGTCTTAGTGGAAAACTTTTCAACTTTTTACTATTGAGTATGTTAGTTGTGGGTGTGTCATATATGGCCTGAATTATTTTGAGGTATATTTCTGCTATTACTACTTCACTGGAAGTTTTTGCCATGAAAGAGTGTTTAGTTTTGTCAAATGCTTTTTCTGCATCTATTGAAATAATAACAGGTTTTCTTTTATTATTCTGTTAACATGATGTATTATTGTATTTATTGATATGAATATGCTAAAATATTCTTGCATCCCTGAAGAAATCTCAAATGATCATGGGTGAATAATCCTTCTACTATGATATCAAATACTGTTTGCTAATAATTTCTTGAGGATTTTTGTATCTATGTTCATTAGAAACACTGACCTGTATTTTTTTTTCTTGTAGCACCCTTCTTTGGCTTTAATATCAAGGTAATGCTGGCATAGGAAACAAGTTTGGAAGGATTTCCTCTACTTAAACTTTTTTGGAAGGGTTTGAGAAGGATTGTTATCAGTTCTTATTTAAGTGTTTGGTTCAATTCAGCAGTGAAGTCATCTGGTCCTGGGCTTTTCTTTGATGGGAGACTTTTTATTACTGATTCAATCTCATTACTCATTATTGCTCTGTCTATATTTGCTATTTCTTTGTAATTCAGTATTGATAGGTTGTATGTATCTAGGAATTTAATCAATTTCTTCTAGGTTAGTTGGTATATAATTGTTGGTATATAATTGTTCATTGTAGTCTTATCCTTTATGGTTTTGTGGTAGAAGTTTTTAGTTGTTGTTTGTTTGGACAGAGTCTCACTCCGTCACCTAGGCTGGAGTGCAGTGGTGCAGTCTTGGCTCACTGCAACCTCTGCCCCCCAAACTCCAGCGATCCTCCCAGCTCAGCCTCCTGAATAGCTTGGACCACACGTGTACACCACCACACCTAGCTAAGTTTTGTATTTTTTAGTAGAAATGGGGATTCACCATGTTACCCAGGATGGTCTCAAACTCCTGAGCTCAAGTGATCCACCCACCTTGGACTCCCAAAGTATTGGGATTACAGGTGTGAGCCACCACAACTGGCTTTGTAGTACAAGTTTTAATGTCTCCTCTTTCATTTCTTATTTTATTCGAGTCTTTTCTCTTTTTTATTGCTTAGTGTAGCAAAGGGTTTGGCAGTTATTGTTTATTTAAAAGAAAACAGCTTCTGGTGTTGTTGATTTTTTATATTGTTTTTCTAGTCTCTATTGTATTCTAGTCTCTATTTATTATCTTATCTTTGTAATTTCCTTTCTTCCATTTACATTAGGTTCTGTTTGCTTGTCTTTTTCTAGTTCCTTGAAATGTGAAGCTAAGTTAGTTTATCTGAGATCTTTTTATTTTGATGGGGGCATTGATTGCTGTAAACTTCCCTCTTAAAACTGCTTTTTTTGCATCTTGTAAGGTTTTGTATATTTTGTGTGCGTTTTTTATTTTTAAATTTCTCTTTTCATTTTTTCTTCAAACACACTGGCTGTTCTGGACTGTGTTGTTTAAATTCCACATATTTTTTCAACTTTCCAAAATTCCTCTTGTTATTCATGTCTAGTTTAAGACCACTGTGTTTGGAAAAGATGCTTGATATGACTTAAATCTTCTTGAATATGTTAAGACTTGTTTTGTAGCACAACATATGCTTTATCTTGGAGAATGTTCCACGTGCCCTTGAAAGAAATGCATATTATCTGTCTGTTAGATGACATTTTCTCTGTATATGTCTGTTAGATTCATTTTGCCTACAGCATAGTTGAAGTTCAATGTTTCTTTATTGATTTGCTATCTGAATAATCTAGCCATTGCTCATAGCGGGGTATAGAAGTCTTTACTATTATTTTATCTCTCCTGAGATCTGTTAATATTTGCTTTATGTATTTAGGTACTCTGATGTTGGGTGTATATACATTTACAATTGTTATCTCCCAGTGGAAATTGACTCCTTTGTTATTATATGATGACCTTCTTTGTCTCATTGTATAGGGTTTGACTTAAAATTTACTTTGTATGATATAAGTGTAGCAACCCCTGCTTATTTTTTGTTCTAATTAGCAGGGAATATCCTTTTTTATCTCTTCATTTTTAGTCTTTGTGTGTCCTTACATGTACAGTGAGGCTATCAGCAGCATTCAGTCTGTAGATTGGGTTTTATTTTCTCAACCATTCAGTCACTCTATGTATTTAATTGGCGAATTCAATCCATTTACATTCAAGATATTTCTCATTCCCCAGATTTGGAAATCTTTTGATATTAGTTCTTTAAATAAGCTTTTAACTCCTATGTCTCTCTCTTCTCCTCCTTGAAATTGTGTAACTCAAATATTTTCTCTTTTGATGCTGTCCCCAAAATCTTGCAAGTTTTCTTAATTTCTTTTTATTCTTTATTTTTCTCTTCTGTGTGTGTTTGTTTCAAATAGCCTATGGTCAAATTCACAAATTGTTTCTTCTACTTAATCGGTTCTGCTATTGATACTCTCTATTGCATTTTTATTTCATTCATTATAGTTCTCATCTCCTGAATTTCTGTTTGATTTTTTAAAAAATAATTTCAATATCCCTTTTAAATATCTTATTTGGTTAATTATTGTTTTCCTCATTTCATTGAATTGTTTCTCTGTATATTCTTGAAGTTTGCTAAGCTTCCTTAAAACATTTATTTTGATTTATTTGTCAGACAGTCTATATATCTCCATTTCTTTGGTGTCAACCACTGGGAGGTTATTGTGTTATTTGGGTGGTATTATGTTCCATTGCTTTCATGTTACTTGTTGCCTTACACTAACATCTGTGCATTTGAAGAATAAGGATCTTATTCCATCCTTGGAGACTGGCTTCTTCGGGGAAAGTGCTTCACTAGTCAGTTTATCCAAAGATTCTGTGCAGCCCATCTAGCATAATCCATAGGTGAGCTTACGGCTGGAGTCCTTAGTGAGGCTAGCCTGGTGCTCATGTCTGCAAGTGGCAGGCCTGTCACTTAGGTGTTCAGGGTTGAACTTGGAGAATGAATCCAGTGGGTTGGACCTGTTTTTTGTGTCCAAGAGGTGAGGTTTATAGCTGGTTCTACTGCAACCTGGAGCCTTAGTCCATGGGGGCTGGCCTAGTGCTGTTGTGTGCCTAAAGCCTCAGTCCATGGAGACAAACGTGGATCCTGTATCTTTAGGGGTGATCTTGGAGCCTTATTATAGCTATGGCTATTTTTAATACCTTTGTCTTTTAACATGTATTCTAGAGTTAAAAGTGATTTACACACCACCATTACAGTATTAACAGTATTCTGAGTTTGAATATGCATTTACATTTAACAGTGAGTTTTATATTTTCATATGTTTCATGCTGTTATTTAGCATATTTTTATTGAATTTGAAGAACTTTCTTTAGAAGTTCATGTAAGGCAGGTCTCATAGTGATGAACACCCTCAGCTTTTGTTTGGGAATATTTTGATCTCTCCTTCATTTCTGAAGGACAGTTTCAGGAGGTATAGTTTTCTTAATTGACAGGTTTTTTTCATTCAGCACTTTGAAGATACCGTCTGTCTCCCTACTGGCTTGCAAGATTTTTGTTTAGAAGTCTGCTGATAACCTCTTGGGGGTTCTCTTAATGTGATGAGACTTTTTTATCTGGCTGTTTGAAGATTCTCTCTTTTTGGACTTGAAAATTTTATTACAAGCATCCCAGAGTATTTTGTTGTTATTGTTGATCTTGCTTAGAGTCCTTTGAGCTTCCTGACTCTGTAAGTCCATACACCCTTTAAGATTTGTGAAATTTTCAATTATTTTCTTTTGGTTGATCTTGCTCAGTGTCTTTTGAGCTTACTGACCCTATATGTCCATACATCCCCCGAGATTTGTAAAATTTTCAATGTTTATTTCTTTAAATAACCTTTTTTTTCTGCTTCTGAAATTTTCATAATTTGTGTATTTGTGTGCTTCATTATGTCTCTTTATATTTTCTTTCTTCTTTTTGATCTTTTGTTGTTGTTCCTCTAAGTAGCTAATTTCAGATGACCTGTCTTTGAGTTTACTAATTCTTTCTCTGTATGATTCCATCTCTTTTGGAGCTCTTAATACAATTTTTTAGTTCTGTCATTGTATTCAGCTTAGGATTTTTGTTTGGTTCTTTTTATGGTTCCTATTTCTTTATTAAACTTTTCATTTTGCCCACATTGCTTTTCTAATTTTATTTTGTTTTATATCTGTGTTTTCTTGCATCTCACTGAACTTAATGCAGATAATTATTTGAATTCTTTTTTTAGACACCTCATAGTTCTCTATGTCATTGAAATTGGTTATTGGAGCTTTATCTTAGTTTCCTCTGGTGAAGTCATGTTTGGTTGATTTTTTACTATGCATATAATGTCAGCATTTGAAAACAGTCTTGACAGATTTGTTTCAGCTGGTAAAAGTCTCCTGTTGAATACCAAGTTGATGGGATTGGGGATTGGAGGAAGATCATGTGGCTACTCTTGGGTTTGTAGTTGGCAGACCTGTTACAAGGGACTTTAATGGACATAGATCCTTTCTGGTCCCTGGATGAACTGGACTGCCTCTGGTACATTGGTCAGTAGGACTTGCATTAACAGAAGGGTCTGCTTGAGGGTACAAACAACATGCCAGGTGAATTGATATGTGTGACTTCCTATAGGTCACTGGAAGGGCTCCTACTCAGTCATTGGTTGAGTCAAAGCTGCATCTGAGATGGGCCAGAACCAAGTCATTACCAACACTTCAGAGTCCACAGCTAAGCCTGGTCTGTTACCTGCCTCTGAGGTCAAATAGGCATGGGTACCATGGGCATTAGGACTGCCCTCAGACTGCAGCTGAGAGGGGTTAGAACAGACTTACAGTGCCATTTCAAGATCCAAAGTGGGACTATGGCCAACAAGCCTTGTCTGTAGAGGCATTAATGGGCATGTCTCTCTCTGGGTTCCTGTGGAGACAGCTGCTCATAGAGGGCAGTTGAAAGGAGCAAGAGCAAAATTTCGGGCAATTTTAGGATCTGCTATGGGGCCGAGGTTGTCAAGCCTACCCTGGGAACTCTGAAGAGTGTGTCTTCTTCTGGTCCCTATATAGGCAGAACTGATCTCAGACCATAGCCAAAAGGGGCTAGAGTCAAGTTTCAGGGCTGTTTTCAGGGTCCACAGCAGGAACACAGGTTGGCTAGGCTGTCACCTGAGGCACTTGTGCACATAACTCTTTCTAAGTCCCTTGGCAGATGGTTTTGGTAGCAGGACCAAGATCAAATGGGGCTATGGCCAAATGCACAAGGAGATGAGTCCATTTCTTGGTCTGGAGCGAGGACCCTGCAGCAGTAAGTCTGACACTTAAGCATGGGTTTCTCCTCTCAAAACAGCCCTTCTAGTTTTTGGGCTCCACTAGAGTTTCACAACCTCCTGCCTTAATCCTAAGGCTTGCCCAAAGGCACTTTTTTGGTGCACAAATGGCTGCAAAATTATTGTTGCTATGATTACCAAAAACATGAACTATAGGCTAATTCTTTAGGCATTCTAAACAGAGAACCTGATTATATGTGTACTGTTATTACAGGCATGTTACTAAATCTTTCTTGGCTATTTACCCATTGCCTTTCCACCACTCTCTTATTAAGACTTTAGAGTTCGATTCCAACTCAAGCCTACCTTCTCCCCATCTATGAGAAATACGTTACAGAGTTATATACAGCACCATTCAGGATGATTTTTATAATGTATTCCTCTCAATTCAAAAGAACATCCTCTATTTATATTACTTTTAAAATCACAATTGGATGAAATTTTACTTTAGAACATTACAAAAGTGGTATAAAGTTTCATAAATTAAAATTTTCCCAGTTTTTTCTCTCTGCTTATGACAATTACGTTTTACAATTTCAAATTTGACTTTTTTTTTCAAAATGCCATTCAATGATGGTGACTATCCAAAGAAAATTTAAAATGAGAAATTTAATTTATTCTGCTCAGATTTAAAAAAATAAGTGAAATAAATTTTGTAATTTAATGCTTATTAAATTAATATTTAACATGATAATACCAAATAATACAATAATGACACAATCATTTGAATAAATTAACACATAAAACTAGAGACCATTCCCTCATAAATAGTATTTTTATTTTTCTTATAGACCTACATTTATTGCCAAAATAAATGTAATGTATTTAACTTTTATTTCATTTTAATTTCAATTCAATTCAAATTTTCAAATTGAAATGAAACACAATGTATATTGAATATTTTATCACAGTCTATATAATTTATAACCCTTTTGGAACATTTTAAGAGTAGTAGCTAGAGTAACTCACCCCAGGGGACAAATATTAGCTTCTAAAATATTAGTTTTGAAGCCATAAGGAAAGTTTATGATGAAACAAGAAAATACATTAATTTCATATGTAGATGGTTATGCTTACATAAAATATTTTTCTGGCAATGAATATTTTCCTGGCAATGGACTGTTTATTCTATATATAAGAATTAACATAAGCACATATTAATAAAAATGGACAGCCACATGATACTCAGTAGATCTGAGGTGTTTATGAGATCCGTTTAATAAAAACAAGAGGTGTTTTCTATTTTCTAGTGGGAGCTGGACCATCTATCAGCAAGGGTGCAATTCACATCAGGATTCTAACTACTGGGTCGATGACTTTTATAAGGCAGAAATAGCAAACATTTATTATTCAGAAACATTCTTTGGTGTTGAGTTCTTCCAGTTGTAAAATTCATATAATAGCTATCTCTACATGATGAACTCTAGAGATGCCTTAAATAATCGCCATTCAAGGTAAGTGAATGACTCTATGTAAAGACTAACAAAGTGACTTGGAATCCTATTTCTTTTTTAGAAGTTAAACATACAGACACACACACACACACACACACACTACTGAGATTTATGTAGCACTTTATCATTTTGATTTAATAGAAGAAAAAAAAGTGGGAAAAAAATCTTTGTCCAATTCCTCTATCCTAATCAGGAGCAGATCTTGGTCTATGGAACCTGAAGCCCAGATAACTGGTTAAGGGTGTATTAAGTCATCTTTAAATAAAATAACACAAAACTAGGTACAAATTTATTTAGAATGAGAAAAAAAATCATAATGATTTACCGAGATTTTAAAAGATGGCAAATGTCACATATACCAAACTACCTTTGTTGACTAAAACTCCTCTCTAATATTGTTTTTTCCTACATTCTTTGGTTATATAATCTTTGTGCTCTTTGTAGTACAGCACAATCTCTGTAATATATTTCTTTAGAGAGAGAATAAAAAAATAATTCAGCCTGCAGCCCTGTGCCCAAAATAGGCATACTCCCTGAGGGGAATGTCCACTCACTTCTGTGATCACTCCTTCTCCAGGAATTCTTGGTTGCTTGACATCTCTATGACACCTGCAAACCAATGTTTCCATTTTGTATATTATCTGCCTTTTCTACTTTTTCACAAAGGGAAGTTTGGTCTGATGCAAGCTACTCTATCATACCTAGAAGCAGAGGCTGTCTTTACTTTTTGTTTTTTTCTTCACCTATTCAAGCATTTAGGCTATTTTAAAAAATCTTTTTAAAGAAACCAGTTTTTTTTTAAATTTTTAGTGTGCTTTAATACTATGATACCATGAGAGATTACTGAAATGTGCATATTTTTTCTCCTATACTCAATGGGCTTTGAGTTCTGTTGTCTGATTTTCATAGTTTTTCTCTTTTTTGCTTTCAAGCTTTTTGCCCTTTTTATAATTGCTATTGCCACCTCCCCTTTCAACATTTCCTTCTGTAATATGCTATTTCTTTTTTTCCTTTTACTTTAGGTTCTGGGATACATGTGCCAGAATGGCAGAATGGTGATTATCAAAAAGTCAGGAAACAATAGATGCTGGTGAGGCTGTGGAAAAATAGGAATGCTTTTACACTGTTGGTGTGAGTGTAAATTAGTTCAACCATTGTGGAAGACAGTGTGGCGATTCCTCAAGGATCTGGGACCAGAAATACCATTTGGCCCAGCAATCCCATTACTGGGTATATACCCAAAGGGTTATAAATCATTCTACTATAAATACACACACACACACACACACACACACGTATGTTTATTGCAGCAATATTTACAACAGTTTTGTTTTTATTGATCAGTTTTACTGTTATTTTGCTTTCTAGTTTATTACGTTCAATACTTTTATTACTTTTAATACGTTTACTACTTTTTAGTGTTTATTTTACTTTTTTGTTTTTTGAATTTCTGGTTGGGCATACTTTTTGATGCTATTAATTCAGATTTTTTGGTGATAAATAGATGTTAAATTTCATCACATGCATTTTTAAATATATTTAGATAAGAATACATTTTTTTCCTGTAGTTCAAAAGTATGGTGTATTACATGGGTAGCTTTTTCTAATGTTGACCTAAACTTGTATTATTGGGATAAACCTTATTTGTTATAATTTAATACATTATAGCTTTGGCTAGATAATATTTCAACTTAAAATGTTAGTGTCTCTGTTCACAAGTGAAATTATATATTCTTTATTTTATTATATTTCTTATTTTGAATCAAAGTTATAGTATCCCCAAAATAAGAGTTGCAACTTCCCAACTTATCTATTTTTTCTTGAACAGCTAACATAATTTAAAGATTATCTGTTTCATAAATGTTTAGTAAAACTAACATGTAAGTCAATATGAAAAATAGGGGAATTTATTGCCTAATGGAAAAGTCTTTGGTTACCATGTCAATTTTCCAGTGGCTATTAGTAAATCCAAGTTTTATTTTAAAAAATTCTTTTATACCAATTTTGTCATTTATTTCTTTAATATATTTAATTATTTCATTTAGTCTACCAAATTAACTAGCATGTATTTATTCATAATGTAATTTTATTATTGTTTCAACTTCTGCCATATTGTCTTTAATTTTGTATTTGACTTGTTTGCATCTTCTCTCCTTTCTTTCATGTTTATTTTTTTCTGTAAATATTAATGATAGTCCCTTCTACAAAGAATACTTAAGCATTATTTTACATCTGGGCCCATTATTTGTATCACATCCACCTTCCCTATAAGCATGTTAGCAATATCTAGAATTTTAGGCAATATCTGGAATATATCTAGGTGTATTTTTTCTCCTATCTAACTTAATCGCTATAATAGATTGTAAAGATGACCCCAATACTTTCTCCTTTTCTGTCACTTTGCAATGTAAATTTAATGATCTTTCCTTCAATAGATAGAAATCCATAAATCTTAGCTTAGGCATATAACTTATTTCTTCAGTAGAATAAGGATATAGAATCTTCTTGGTGATAATAGGAGGAAGTACTTAATTTTTTAAGCCACTAACATTTTTACTGAATTACTTGAATAGTCTTATTTCTCATATCCATTGTTTCTTTTCTTCTTATTGAGACATTATTCAAAAGCATTTCTAAGAGATGTTTGTGTACTTCTGAGGCCTTGTAGAACCCCCAAATATCATAACTGTGCACTCATATTTAAATGGTACAGCTTTCTATTTCACTGTTGAGTATTTGATATGTGCATTCAATTCTCGTATCTTTATAAGTCATATGGTCTTTTTAAATCTAGAAGCTTTTAGATTTTTCTCTTTGACTTCATAGTTCTTGAATCTCAATACAATCAATCTAGGTGTATTTTTTTCCTATGTAACTTAATTGTTGTAATAGATTGTAAAGATGATCGCAATACTTTCTCCTTTTCTGTAACTTTGCAATGTAACTTTAATGCTCTTTTCAATTGGTAGAGTTTATTTCTCTACTCCTTAAATCTTGGCTTAGACATATGACTTATTTCTTCAATAGAATATTAGCAAACATGATATACACAGAGACCTGGCAACACTTACCTATTGGGTTTTGCCCTCTTTTGCAGCCCTTGGAACTCTGAGACCACAAAGCAAAGATATGAATGAGGCTGAGATAACCTACTAGAGAGACCACAGGAAAAATAGCCTAACACCTGCCAGATATAAAAATGTGACATATATACACCATGGAATACTATGCAGCCATAAAAAATGATGACTTCATGTCCTTTGTAGGGATATGGATGAAATTGGAAATCATCATTCTCAGTAAACTATCGCAAGGACAAAAAACCAAACACCACATGTTCTGACTCATAGATGGGAATTGAACAAGGAGAACACATGGACACAGGAAGGGGAACATCACACTCTGGGGACTGTTGTGGGTGGGGGAAGGGGGGAGGGATAGCATTAGGAGATATACCTAATGCTAAATGACGAGTTAACGGGTGCAGCTCACCAGCATGGCACATGTATACGTATGTAACTAACCTGCACATTGTGCACATGTACCCTAAAACTTAAAGTATAATAATAATAATAATAATAATAATAATAATAAAAAGTAAGAGCATCCTAGATTAGCCAGTCTCAGTCAATCTGATATCTGACTACAGACCCATAAGTGAACCTAGCAGAGGTCAGAAGCAAAACTACTCAGATGATATAAATTTAAATTGCCAGCTCTCAGAATTATGAACTAATGAATGATTTTTGTTGTTGTTTTAATCCACTAAGTTTTGAGATGGCTTGTTATACAACAAAGACTAACTGATAAATTTTACTCTCCTACAGCTCTTCTAGTCCTAAGATATTTCTGTAATTCTTAGGAATTCTCAGTCATTTATTTAACTATTTCCCTACTGTTTATTTTTTATCCTCATCTGAAATTGCTTGTATACGGATTTCTGATACTACTATTTTATTCTTACTTACATTTATTTTATCTTTTCTATCAAGTCTTATCTTTTTCTTTTATTTTCTTTTCCATTTTTTGATATCTTAACCTGATTTCCACCTGGAAAATTTGTTCCTCAGCTTACCTATCCTCTTATTTCACTGCTTGAGTTATTTATGCCAACCATTTTATTTTTTATATCCCAAATTTCTGCTTGATTCTTTATAATTGCATCTTGCTTCATGTTAAAATAATTTTATACACATTGTAAATTATTGATTTGTCTACTATATTACTTTTTATTTGTCTGGTGAGATCATCTTTTTTTGTTTTTATTTCATTTTATTTTTATTCCTCAATTCTAGTGAATTTTTCTATAATAATATTTTTAACTGGAAGTGTCAGCACAATGCATGTGCTCACTTCACCATCCTAAAAATATCTTACAGAAGTTTACACATAAGAAATGGACTAAAGTTAAAATAAGTAAACCTGGACTGAGGAACTATTATTGACATTGTTTATATGACCTCAGGGGATATATTCAAGTCAGACTCTAGCATGGTTATTTATCTGACCACAGGGTCAGAACACAACCCTCTTAGTAGGAGTGAGGCTTTTCTCTTGAGGAGATTGGAGATTTCCATGGCCAGTTATCAATGTCGAGATTTGATTAAAACTTAGCAGGCAAGTATTAAATAGGGAGAACAGAATATATTCCTCCTTCCTGAAATGAGGACCAGCTTAGTAAGGATATGACAGAAGCCTATGAAATGATTCATGTAAAGCTGGTCCTGACTGTCTGATGTCAGTCTTTG
Source organism: Pongo abelii (assembly GCF_028885655.2). Classification (NCBI taxonomy): domain Eukaryota; kingdom Metazoa; phylum Chordata; class Mammalia; order Primates; family Hominidae; genus Pongo; species Pongo abelii. Next base: position 81,541,944 of record NC_071990.2, on the reverse strand, counting down.
GACCATTGTTTTAGAAACTTCCCTTCAACTATTGCATACAAACATACAGGGCAGGAGGGCCAATAGCATGGCTCTGCTTCACTCAAGGCAGATATGAGAGTGAGGGTATCCATTTATAATCCAGCTGCCTAATTAGGGACATAGACTTTGTTTAGGAATAGTCAAATCACCCAATCCAGGCGATTCATCCGTAGAAATCTTTTCAAAGTTATGATGAAAGGGACACATGCCTATTTGTGGAGACTAGTATGAGGATGAGTGAGTCTAGTGGCCACTGAGCAAATATGAAGTTGGGGAAAGCTTGCCTGAGAATTAAACTAACACAGAAGGAAGCAGGTAAAAGAGGAAGGGAAATATGGAAAAAATTTAAAAAGAGAGAATTAATAATAATAGAATAGTTTCATGCATCTGTGCTTTAAACCTATAAGGATTTTTTGTTTGCTGGTTTGGTTTTGACTTAACCAAGTTCAAGTTGGGTTTCTCTCATTGCAACCAAAACGATAAAATAATAAGATTAATGCAAAAATTGGTACCAGTTGTGAAGTGCACCTAAAATAACGAACTGGCTCATCTCACGCCCAGTAGAATATTGCACAACAGTGTGAATATACTTGACACTACTCTATTGTACACTTAAAAATGGTTAAGAAGGTAAGTTTTATCTTATGCATATATTACCATAATTTTTTAAAAAATTTAAAAGAGAAAAGAGGGTATGTTGATGTTGAACAACGAAGGAGAAACTTTGGGGGACATTTTTCTTGTTTTCAGGTCACTAGTGCTTTTTAAATTTCTTCTTATGCTTGGAGAATTTTCCATATTTTCAATCATTCCAGAAACTCATTTTTGCAGTTTCCCCTATATAACTGTTCTCTATGTCATATAGGTGAAATGTTCTCTATGTCAGAGAGAACAGTCATATAACTTGGCTATGACACTTAACATCATCTTTGCAAATCTTCAATTCAAATATAATGTGAAGAAGCAGGCATTTTAATGGATGTGTTCCAGTAAGGGTGAGAGCAGATACATCAGTTGTCAAAAGTAGCCCTGACAGAAATGCCATGTTATGTTTTGTATTATCTGTGACTAGTGCTAGGTGTAAGGTCTTTAAGAGTGGACCCTATAAGTGTGATATCCATGCTGTTCCCATCTTGGAAACATCCACATCTGATTCTGTGCCTTTCTAAGCTATTTTGTGAGCTATCTAATATCTTCAATAAATTATTTTTCAGCCTAATTAGCTGTATGTTCTTATACTGAGTTTCCCAAAATACAGTCTGAGGCAAAAGCTGGTGTACTATTAATTTGTAATTTATCATAACATGAAGTTAGTATGGTTGAAGTTAGTGTGATTTCAACTTTTAAAAACTTATTTAAAAGAAACAGAAAAAAATAGTAAACTGGCTGAGTCAAGATGGAGTAGGGAGTGGTGTGTTTCTCTCTTCCTATAGGAAAAATTGGAAATCCTTGTTATACAATAACATATTTATTTCAAGTGGTTCTCCGAGAGCAAAACTGGAAAAAGACACAGTTATGCCATGAGATGTGACTTCTGACTAAAACTTTTCAAGAAATTCTTATTAGAGTTGGATTAATGTTTATGCCCCCATATGATCTGATTATTTATAGCATGTCACTCTAAAATTCTATCATTAATATATTTCTTTTACTTTTATTGTTGATTTCTCCTCTAGAATACAAAGCTCATTTTTCCTGCTAATACCTACATCCTCTGAGCCAAAAGAGTTTATGATGGAATATTTTATCAACAAATGTGTTGTTGACTTAATATTAAATTGCAGCAAATATAATAAATAAATTAAATATATCTTCATCTGGACCCTTTATTACTACATGAATCTGATTTGTTTTTTAAAAAAATTAAATTCCAAGTCAGCACTGACTGTACTTTGATATTTACAATTTATTTTTAATTTCTATAACAATTCTTAAGATACATATTAGTTTCTGTTTGTGTATATAAATAAAAATACAGCTCAGGGTTCAAGAATTATACTTAATGTCACCTAGTTAAAAAGTTATGGAGCTTTGATAGGAGGTCTGTCTGATTCCAAAGCTTATTCCCAATATGTCATTTTTAATGTGTGACTAGTAAGCCACTGAAATATCTACTTCACTGATTTGTACCTCAACCTGCCAATCTTTAAGAATGATTCAATTTCCTTCTATTTAACAGCAAAGGAATATACATAAGAAAGTTTCAGTATAGTACCAATTAAAATAATGTTCAACTAAAGTTATAATCCCTGATAATTTTTACCACATAAAATTCTGAATTCTGGCCCCGGTAGGGTGGCTCATGCCTGTAATCCGAGCACTTTGGGAGGCCAAGAGGGGTGGATCACCTGAAGTCAGGAGTTCGAGATCAGCCTGGCCAACATGGTGAAACCCTGTCTCTACTAAAAATACAAAAATTAGCTGGGCGTGGTGGCACGCACCTGAATTCCCAGCTACTTGGGAGGCTGAGGGAGGAATATTGCTTGAATCCAGGAGGCAGAGGTTGCAGTGAGCTGAGATCATTCCACTATACTCCAGCTTGGATGACAGAGCAAGACTCCATCTCAAAAAGGAAAAAAAAAATCTGAATTCTGTCTTCATTTTATTTTTTGTCTCTGAATTCCAAATAGTCGTTTACTTCCCTTACACAGTCAATTCCATTTAAGGAAAAATATAGAAGCTCTGAAACTCTGAAAAAAACAAAAAAATGAGTATCTTTCTTTTTATTAGGGTGCTGTGATATGAATTAGCTCATTATAAATTTCCCCCAAACTTTTTCTGTTAGTGATGAAATAATATTGTAATTTCAGTAAAAATATATAATTGTCATTATTATCAGAATTCTTCATGCTTTACCCATGCAGAATTAAAAAGTTGCCCCCAAACAATTTTCAAGCGCCTCCATCTGTGTGTCTCAGAGTCAGGCCAGACAATAGCTAGACAAATGGTCATATCAAAGTAGCACCTTTTATAGAGAGGATTCCCTCCGCCAGTGGACCTGAAAAGACGGTCCTTGGATGTGAGATCATCCCAGAGAATACTGTTTGCCTTGCTTTTTTCTTTATTTTCTTAACCAGGAAAGTGTTTGTCCATGTAGCCATTGGCAAGGCCTGTTATCCCAGAGGACTTCTTAAACTAATAGTCCCAGTGTCAGGCCTAAGAAGAAAAGCAATTACATCTGAATCTTAAAGAAGTTTGTTCAACAACTTTGAGTATTCTCTATTGTGAATTTTAAAATTAGTTTTTCTTTGAAGTTTTCTAAAGGTTTTTTTTCTTCCTATTTATATTTAGGCTCAAGTATAATACTGTCAGTAAAAAAAAAACTATCCAATTGGTTTTTCTTGACCAAAAGTAAAATATGATTTGGGGTTGAATGGGTGCCTCACTTCTCTGAAAAACTCTTCCATGGCCCTGCACTGGCTTGTTTTCCTCTGTTCCTCATTGAAAAGTAAATGGCATAATTAGAGAACATCCTGAAAATGAGAATCGGCAGTAGAATTGTTTTCCTGTGTGTTACCTGTTAGGATCTGAACATGCTTGTTCTCCATACAAGGACATTTAGAATTTCCACTTCAAAAATAACTGAACTGAAATTAGGAAAAAGTGCTTCCATCTCATTCCAACCTTTTCCCCCATCCTACGCTCCCCACAAAATGACTAGGCTCTATGCCTAAGAAAATAGTAACACACTCGCAAGTTGTGAAGGCTAAAGAAAATTACTGTTCAAAATGTAATTCATTTGCCAACCACAGTTCAATATTTGAAACAGCTACAAATTCATCTGATTCTACTCGTATATTCATAAGAATATTTTTAAAAAGCCTGAAGGCTCTTGTGCAAATTCTTCATAGAATACTAGTTGCAATTGGCAGATGAACCACACTGTCTTTCACCTATGTGCCTTTAAGTATGCTCTTATTATCTGGAATACCCTGTTGACCTGGTTAATTCTTATTGGAACTTAAACTCTCAGATCAGGTTCTCCTTTCCCAGAAAATTTTCCTTGCTTACTTTTCACTGTCCAGTTTAGTTACTTCTTCATTGCACCCATGTGGCTGCTACATTATTACTTATTATATTGCATTTTAATTGCTAGTTCATCAGTCTCCTATAAGAGACCATCAGATCTTTGAGGAAAAGTGCTGTGGTTTTGGCCATATAATAAGCCCCTCGCACAGTGCCTAACGCATTTCACAGTCAATAAATTTTTGCTGCATGAGTATATTAGTGCAGGAATTATTAATGCATAAGTAAATTAATGCAAAAATTATTTATTCCAGATGAAGTAGTCATTTCTGGTTGACTCCACAGCAAGCATTCCCTACCACATACCCCATGGTCACTTTTCTTAGGCCAACATATTTTCACTGGAGAATTAACTCCTCATATATTTTTAGTCATGTGAATTTGGGGGATGTGATCCCATGGGCCCTTCACGGAAGGGCTTAAACCAAACTGTGTACTCTGTTCCCTGGTTAAAGGAGCTGCTCTAGCATATACAAGTGACCTAATCAGAGCTAGTGAGATTTTGCAACATATTGGAGACAAGGAGATTCTTTCCTTTTGCAAGACTTATTAAAAGAGATAATCCCTGTTCTAATGCACACATCAAAGAAGACTGAATACAGCATCAAGAGCCGATTATAACCATCTTGTGACTGAAAGAGAAGAATATGTCTGAGGATGGACTGAAGAAGGCGAAAGCAGAGTCAATAATTGGCAAGACAAACCATACCCTGCTCATATTATTTGAGCATGGGAAAGAAGAGGTCCCTAGAGTTCGTTTCTGGTCTATTCAGTTGAGAGAGTCAATATTATGTTTAAAGTATTTTGAACTATGTTTTACATTCCTGCAATATAAATAGTTCTTTTTACTTAAATAGCTCACCTTTTTTCACTCTCCTCTTACATTAGCTCAGTCTCCCATTTTATATAACATTTCATCACCAGCTTCAGGTCTCCCATAGTAGCATAATAGTGGCATAGTGGAAATAACATGGATTTTGAATTAAAATATAGATTTTTAATTTAAGCTCTACTCTTTTACCTGTGGACCCTGGGAAGGTCATTTTACCATTCTGGGTTTAATTTTCTTTTACTTTACCTATCTTAGAAGTTGCTGGAGAATTTATGAGATAAACATATTTAACATTCCTAACTGAATGTGTAGGATGTAGAAATTTATAAGTTAATCAAAATCTTTGTTTTTTCCTTGCAATTATTCTTCCTAATTTGAATCATTTAATAGGATGATACATCTTACATTCTGACATCTCAAACTTCTCCACTGCATTCTAGTACTTGCTAACACCTTAGAACACCCTACGATCCTGTCATGTCTCTCTTTCTTCTATTCCAACATTGTTGCCTTTCTTACCACTAATATTGTCACATCACAAATTTGCTTTTATTTTAAATGCCAAGTCATCAACTTTCCCAATTTCACATTCTTTCTATTGATCACATCTCTGTTTAGTTCCACTTGCACTTGGTGAGTAGCTACTGTATACCAGCTTTAGAGACACACAGGTGAATAAGGCGTGATTTCCTGCTCTCAGGATTCTTAGAATTTAGAAAGAAATGTTCTAAATTAGATAAATTTACTAGATATAAAAATTGTGTGTGTGTGTGTGTCTCAGAGAGAGAGAGAGAGAGAGAGAGAGAGATGGAGTGACATAGGTATACCCTTGAAGATAAAGTAGAGTGAAAGCCAACAGTTGAGTTAGGAGGCAATCAAAGGGAGAAAGGATGATTTACCCTAGGTGGTGCCAATGGAGATGGCAATAAATTGAGATATTAAGAATATATTTTGAAATGTGAGCCAGGAAATCATGCTATTGGAGCAGAAAAAGAGTGTGAAGACACAAGAGAAATTAAGGACAGCTCCTAGCTTTCAATAAAGAACATTTGCAAAAATATAATTGAACAAACCTGGAGGAAATACGCTAGTGAAATAAACTAGACAAATACTGCATGACTTCACTTATATATGGAATCTAAAAACCTGGAACTCATAGAAGCAGAGAGTGGAATGGCTATTGTCAGAGTCTAGGAGGAGGTAGGGGAAATGGTGTTGGTCAAAGATACAAGTTTTAGTTATATAAGATGAATAAGATCTGGGAATTTGTTGTACAGCATGGTGACTATAGTATATAATGTTGTATTGTTTACTTGAAATTTGATAAGAGAAATTTTAGGTAATTTTACCACACACACACACACACACACACACACACACACAAATGATTACTATGGGAGGCAATAAATGTGTTAATTAATTTGACTTTGGAAATCAGTGAACAATGAATGTGTATATCGAATCATCTCATTGTACATCTTGAATATATACAATTGTATTTGTTACCTAAAAGTTTTTAAATCAAATATAAATAAGTAAAATGTAATTGTTATTAATGAGATGGGTAAAACTATGGAACAGAAACTCAGTAGATACAGAAGGCAGTAGATACATAAATATATTTTTATATATACACACATATACATATATACACACGTCTACCTATCCTGTCATGTCTTTCTTTTATTCCAACATTGTTACCTTCCCTATGACTCATATCATCACACCACAATTGTGCTTTTCCTTTAAATGCCGGGTCATCAACTTTCCCACATTCATACGCCACATTCTTTGTCTTGATCACATCTCTGTTTAGTTCCACTTGCGCTTAGTGAGTAGTTACTGTATGTATACCAGCTCTAGAGACACAAAGGTGAATAAGATTGCAGGATTTGAGTAGAGATATACATTTGAGAGTTGTCTGCATATGTTGCTATTTAAAGTCAGTGAATCAGATAAGGTTATAAAGGAAGTATATCTACACAGAAAATTTAAGAAGCTCAAGATTCAGACAAGGACTCCAGTACTAAAAGATTGGGAATATAAGTACATACACAGAAAAAATAACTAGAATTAAAAGTATCCAAATTTTAAGTGATCAATAATAGATCTATTACCTTCATTTTGAGGACATTCTTTATCTTCTGCCTGTTTGAAAATATATAATATATTGCTAACTGTAGACAAACTATAGTGCCATATATAAACACTATTACAGATATCATTTTCCCTCATCCCTGGTTTTAGGATTTACCTCCAGGCTGCTTTACTCTCAAAATAAAACAAGTACTCAAAGGCTATTCACTAACCTAATGGATTATATTCCTTAAATACTTTTTTAAATTGAAACAATATTTTTATAATTTTTAATGTTTCTAGAATCACGTAGTTGAATAAAGATAAAGGTCACAAAGGTCAAAGTCATAGGTTTATAAACAAAGGTAGTGTTTGAGTTGTCAATTACTTTGTAATAGCATTGCTAAATATTGCTTGGGAGGCTAAGGCAGGAGAATCACTTGAACCTGGGAGGTGGAGTTTGCAGTGAGCCAAGATCATGCCATTGCACTCCAACCTGGGCAACAAAGCGACATTTCATCTCAAAAAAAAAAAAAAAAAAAAAGCTACAACAATTTTCTTTTCAACCTATTTGTTTTATAAGAAACAGTCTGTACACTTATTTTGTATCCTGCAACTTTGCTGAAATTGTTTATCATCTGGAGGAACTTTAGGCCACGAATATGGGGTTTTCTAGATATAGAATCATGTTGTCTGCAAACAGAGATAGTTTGACTTTCTCCCTTCCTGTTTGGATGCCATTTATTTCTTTCTCTTGCCTAATTGCTCTGGCAAGGATTCCAATACTATGTTGAATAGAAGTGGTGAGAGAGGAAGGGATCCAGTTTCAGCTTTCTACATATGGATAGCCAGTTTTCCCAGCACCATTTATTAAATAGGGAATCCTTTCCCCATTGCTTGTTTTTGTAAAGTTTGTCAAAGATCAGATGGTTGTAGATATGTGGCATTACTTCTGAGGCCTCTATTCTGTTCCATTGATCTATATCTCTGTTTTGGTACCAGTACCATGCTGTTTTGGTTACTGTACCCTTGTAGTATAGTTTGAAGTCAGGTAGCATGATGCCTCCGGCTTTGTTCTTTTGGCTTAGGATTGACTTGGCGATGCGGGCTCTTTTTTGGTTCCATATGAACTTTAAAGTAGTTTTTTCCAATTCTGTGAAGAAAGTCATTGGTAGCTTGATGGGGATGGCATTGAGTCTATAACTTACCTTGGGCAGTATGGCCATTTTCACGATATTGATTCTTCCTAGCCATGAGCATGGAATGTTCTTCCATTTGTTTGTATCCTCTTTTATTTCATTGAGCAGTGGGTTCTAGTTCTCCTTGAAGAGGTCCTTCACATCCCTTGTAAGTTGGATTCCTAGGTATTCTATTCTCTTTGAAGCAATTGTGAATGGGAGTTCACTCATGATTTGGCTCTCTGTTTGTCTGTTGTTGGTGTATAAGAATGCTTGTGATTTTTGTACACAGATTTTGTATCCTGAGACTTTGCTGAAGTTGCTTATCAGCTTAAGGAGATTTTGGGCTGAGACAATGCGGTTTTCCAGATATACAATCATGTCATCTGCACACAAAAATTAATTCAAGATGGATTAAAGACTTACATGTTAGACCTAAAACCATAAAAACCCTAGAAGAAAACCTAGGCAATACCATTCAGGACATAGGCATGGGCAAGGACTTCATGTCTAAAACGCCAAAAGCAATGGCAACAAAAGCCAAAATTGACAAATGGGATCTAATTAAACTAAAGAGCTCCTGTACAGCAAAAGAAACTACCATCAGAGTGAACAGGCAACCTACAAAATTGGAGAAAATTTTCACAACCTACTCATCTGACAAAGGGCTAATATCCAGAATCTACAATGAACTCAAACAAATTTACAAGAAAAAAACAACCCCATCAAAACGTGGGTGAAGGATATGAACAGACACTTCTCAAAAGCAGACATTTATGCAGCCAAAAGACACATGAAAAAATGCTCACCATCACTGGCCATCAGAGAAATGGAAATCAAAACCACAATGAGATACCATCTCACACCAGTTAGAATGGCGATCATTAAAAAGTCAGGAAACTGACTTCCACAAGGGTTGAACTAGTTTACAGTCCCACCAACAGTGTAAAAGTGTTCCTATTTCTCCACATCCTCTCCAGCACCTGTTGTTTCCTGACTTTTTAATGATTGCCATTCTAACTGGTGTGAGATGGTATCTCATTGTGGTTTTGATTTGCATTTCTCTGATAGCCAGAGATGGTGAGCATTTTTTCACGTGTTTTTTGGCTGCATAATTGTCTTCTTTTGAGAAGTGTCTGTTCATGTCCTTTGCCCACTTTTTTGATGGGGTTGTTTGTTTTTTTCTTCGAAATTTGTTGGAGTTCGTTGTAGATTCTGGATATTAGCCCTTTGTCAGATGAATAGGTTGCGAAAATTGTCTCCCATTTTGTAGGTTGCCTGTGCACTCTGATGGTAGTTTCTTTTGCTGTGCAGGAGCTCTTTAGTTTAATTAGATCCCATTCATCAATTTTGGCTTTTGTTGCCATTGCTTTTGGTGTTTTAGACATGAAGTCCTTGCCAAGGGCTATGTCCTGAATGGTAATGCCTAGGTTTTCTTCTAGGGTTTTTATGGTTTTAGGTCTAACATTTAAGCTTTAATCCATCTTGAATTGATTTCTGTATAACGTGTAAGGAAGGGATCCAGTTTCAGCTTTCTACATATGGATAGCCAGTTTTCCCAGCACCATTTATTAAATAGGGAATCCTTTCCCCATTGCTTGTTTTTCTCAGGTTTGTCAAAGATCAGATAGTTGTAGATATGTGGCATTATTTCTGAGGGCTCTGTTCTGTTCCATTGATCTATATCTCTGTTTTGGTACCAGTACCATGCTGTTTTCGTTACTGTAGCCTTGTAGTATAGTTTGAAGTCAGGTAGTGTGATGCCTCCAGCTTTGTTCTTTTGGCTTAGGATTGACTTGGTGATGTGGGCTCTTTTTTGGTTCCATATGAACTTTAAAGTTGTTTTTTCCAATTCTGTGAAGAAAGTCATTGGTAGCTTGATGGGGATGGCATTGAATCTATAAATTACCTTGGGCAGTATGGCCATTTTCACGATACTGATTCTTCCTAGCCATGAGCATGGAATGTTCTTCCATTTGTTTGTATCCTCTTTTATTTCCTTGAGCAGTGGTTTGTAGTTCCCCTTGAAGAGGTCCTTCACGTCCCTTGTAAGTTGGATTCCTAGGTATTTTATTCTCTTTGAAGCAATTGTGAATGGGAGTTCACTCATGATTTGGCTCTCTGTTTGTCTATTATTGGTGTATAAGAATGCTTGTGATTTTTGTACACAGATTTTGTATCCTGAGACTTTGCTGAAGTTGCTTATCAGCTTAAGGAGATTTTGGGCTGAGACAATGGGGCTTTCTGGATATACAATCATGTCATCTGCAAACAAGGACAATTTGACTTCCTCTTTTCATAATTGAATACCTTTTATTTCCTTCTCCTGCCTAATTGCCTTGGCAAGAACTTCCAACACTGTGTTGAATAGGAGTGGTGGGAGAGTGCATCCCTGTCTTGTGCCAGTTTTCAAAGGGAATGCTTCCAGTTTTTGCCCATTCAGTATGATATTGGCTGTGGGTTTGTCATAAATAGCTCTTATTATTTTGAGATATGTCCCATCAATACCTAATTTATTGAGAGTATTCAGCATGAAGGGTTGTTGAATTTTGTCAAGGCCTTTTCTGCATCTATCGAGATAATCATGTGGTTTTTGTCTTTGGTTCTGTTTATATGCTGGATTACATTTATTGATTTGCGTATATTGAACCAGACTTGCAACCCAGGAATGAAGCCCACTTGATCATGGTGGATAAGCTTTTTGATGTGCTGCTGGATTTGGTTTGCCAGTATTTTATTGAGGATTTTTGCATCAATGTTCATCAAGGATATTGGTCTAAAATTCTCTTTTTTGATTGTGTCTCTGCCTGGCTTTGGTATCAGGATGATGCTGGCCTCATAAAATGAGTCAGGGAGGATTCCCTCTTTTTCTATTGATTGGAATAGTTTCAGAAGTGTGGCAATTCCTCAGGGATCTAGAACTAGAAATACCATTTGACCCAGCCATCCCATTACTGGGTATATACCCAAAGGACTATAAATCATACTGCTATAAAGACATATGCACATGTATGTTTATTGCGGCACTATTCACAATAGCAAAGACTTGGAACCAACCTAAATGTCCAACAATGATAGACTGGATTAAGAAAATGTGGCACATATACACCACGGAATACTATGCAGCCATAAAAAATGATGAGTTCATGTCCCTTGTAGGGACATGGATGAAATTGGAAATCATCATTCTCAGTAAACTATCACAAGGACAAAAAACTGAACATCACATATTCTCACTTCTAGGTGGGAATTGAACAGTGAGAACACATGGACACAGGAAGGGGAACATCACACTCTGGGGACTGTTGTGGGGTGGGGGGAGTGGGGAGGGATAGCATTAGGGGATATACCTAATGCTAAATGACGAGTTAATGGGTGCAGCACACCAGCATGGCACATCTACACATAAGTAACTAACCTGCACATTGTGCACATGTACCCTAAAACTTAAAGTATAATAATAAAAAAATTAAAAAATTAAAAAATACATGAATTTACTAACTGAAAAAAAAAAAGTCAGGAAACAACAGGTGCTGGAGAGGATGTGGAGAAATAGGAACACTTTTACACTGTTGGTGGGACTGTAAACTAGTTCAAGCATTGTGGAAGTCAGTGTGGTGATTCCTCAGGGATCTAGAACTAGAAATGCCATTTGACCCAGCCATCCCATTACTGGGTATATACCCAAAGGACTATAAATCATGCTGCTATAAAGACACATGCACACGTATGTTTATTGCGGCATTATTCGCAATAGCAAAGACTTGGAACCAACCCAAATGTCCAACAATGATAGACTGGATTAAGGAAATGTGGCACATATACACCATGGAATTATATGCAGCCATAAAAAATTATGACTTCATGTCCTTTGTAGGGACATGGATGAAACTGGAAATCATCATTCTCAGTAAATTATCGCAAAGACAAAAAACCAAACACCGCATGTTCTCACTCATAGATGGGAATTGAAGAATGAGAACACATGGACACAGGAAGGGGAACATTACACTCTGGGGACTGTTGTGGGGTAGGGGGAGGGGGGAGGGATAGCATTAGGAGATATACCTAATGCTAAATGACGAGTTAATGCATGCAGCACACCAACATGGCACATGTATACATATGTAATAAACCTGCACATTGTGCACATGTACCCTAAAACATAAAGTATAATAATAATAAAATTAAAAAAAAAGAAGTGGTGAGAGAGGGCATCTTTGTCTTGTGCTGATTTTCAAGGGGAATGCTTCTAGCTTTTGCTCATTCAGTATAATGTTGGTTGTGGGTTTGTCATAGATGGCTCTTATTATTTTGAGGTATGTTTCTTCAATACCTAGTTTATTGAACACCTTTTCTGCACCTATTGAGAAAGTCATGTGGTTTTTGTCTTTAGTTTTGTTTATGTGAGAATCACATTTATTGATTTGCATATGTTGAATCAATCTTTCATCCCAGGGATGAAGACTACTTGATCATGGTGGATTAGCTTTTTGATGTGCTACTGAATTCAGTTTGCAAGTATTGTGTTGAGAATTTTTGTATTGATGTTCATCAAGGATGTTGGCCTGAATTTTTCTTTTTTTGTGTGTCTCTTCCAGGTTTTGGTATCAAGATGATGTTAACCTCATAGAATGAGTTGAGGAGGAGTCCTTCCTCCTCAAATATTTTGGAATAATTTCAGCAGGAATGTGTATTAATTTGTTCTCACACCTACTATGAAGAAATACCCAAGACTGGGTAATTTATACAGAAAAGAGGTTTAATTACTAATGGTTCCACATGGCTAGGGAGGGCTTGGGAAACTTACAATCACGGCAGAAGGCACCTCTTCACAGGGCAGCTGGAGAGTGAATGAATGTCCAGCAAAGGAGAAAGTCCCTTACAAAACCACCAGATCTCATGAGAACTCACTCACTCTCACAAGAACAGTATGGGGGAAACCACCCTCATGAATCAATTATCTCCACCTGGTGAAGCACTTAACGCAATTGGGATTGTTACAATTCAAGGTGAGATTTGGGTGGAGACAGAGAGCCAAACCATATCAGAATGGTACCAGCTTTTCTTTGTATCTCTGATAGAATTTGTCTATGAATCAGTGTTTCCCTGGGCTTTTTTTCATTGGTAGGTGATATGGTTTGGCTCTGTGTCCCCACCCAAATCTCATATTCAATTGTAATCCCCACATGTCCAGGGAGGGACCTGGTGAGAGGTGATTGGATCATTGGGGTTGTTTCTTCCATGCTGTTCTTATGATAGTGAGTGAGTTCTCATATCTGATAGTTTAAAAGTGTCGCATTTCTCCTCGCTCCCTCTCTCTCTGCTGTCACCATGTTTGGCATGCCTTGCTTTCCCTTCACCTTCCACTATGATTGTAAGTATCCTGAGGCCTCCCCAGCTATGGAGAAATTTGAGTCAATTAAACCTATTTTCTTTATAAATTACCCAGCCTCAGGTAGTTCTTCATAGCAGTGTGAAAACAGGCTAATACAGTAGGCTATTTATTACTGATTCCATTTTGGAGCCATTATTGGTCTGTTCAGGGAAGCAATTTATTCCTGGCTCAGTTGTGGGAGGGAGTATGTGTACAGGAATTATCCATCTCTTCTAGGTTTTGTAGTTTGTATACATAGAGGTGTTTTCAGTAGTTTCTGATGGTTGTTTTTATTTCTGTGCTGTCAGTAGTAACATTCCCTTCATCATTTCTAATTGTGTTTATTTGGATTTTTTCTCTCTTCTACTTTATTAGTCCAGCTAGTGGCCTATTTTATTAATCTTCTCAAAAAACGAACCCCTGGTTTCGTTATCTTTTGAATGTTTTTTCATATCTCAATTTCCTTCAGTTCATCTCTGATTTTTGGTTATTTCTCATCTTCTTCTAGGTTTGGAGTTTATTTGTTCTTGCTTTTCTAATTCTTTCAGTTGTGAAGTTAGGTTGTTGGTTTGAGATCTTTCTAACTTTTTGATGTTGGCATTTAGTGTGATATTTCCCTCTTAACACTGTCTTAGCTGTGTACTAGAGATGCTAGTATGTTGCATCTTTTTTTCTCATTATTTTCCAAAAAATTCTTGATTGTTGCCTTAATTTCATTATTTGGCCAAAAGTCATTTAGGAGCATATTATTTAATTTCCGTGTAATTGCATAGTTTTGAGTGATTGTCATAGTCTTTTTGACTTCTAGTTTTATTGCTCTGTGGTCCAAGAGTACGTTTAGTGTGATTTTGGTTTTTTTACATTTGTTGAGGATTGTTTTATGTCCAATTACGTGGTTGATTTTAGAGTACATGCCACGTGGCAAGGAGAAGAATGTATATTCTTTTGGTTTTGGGTGGAGAATTCTGTAAAGGTCTATCAGATCCATTTGGTCCAATGTTGAGTTTCGGTTCTGAATATCTTTGTTAATTTTCTGCCTTGATGATCTGTCTAATAGTATCAGTGGAGTGTTGAAGTCTTCCACTACTGTTGTTAGGGAGTCTATGTCTCTTTGTAGGTCTCTAAGAACTTGTTTTATGAATATTGGTGCTTCTATGTGGGGTGCATATATATTTAGGATAGTTAGGTCTTTTTATTGAATTGAAACCTTTACCATTATATAATGCCCATCTTTATCTTTTTTGATCTTTGTTGGTTTGAAATCTGTTCTGTCTGAAAATAGGATTGAAACCCCTGCTTTTTTTCTGTTTTCCATTTGCTTGGTAGATTTTTCTCCATCCCTTTATTTTGAGCCTATGAGTGTCATTATGTGTGAGATGTGTCTCTTGCATTCCTATATACCAACAACAGCCAAACTAAGAGCCAAATCAGAAAGGCAATCCCATTCACAATTGCCAAAAAAAAGAAAAAAATACCTAGAAATCCAGTTAACCAGGGAGGGGAAAGATCTCTACAACGAGAATTACAAAACACTGAAATCAGAAGACACCAACAAATAGAAAAACATTCTAGGCTCATGGATAGGAAGACTCAATATCATTAATATGACTATACTCCCCAAAGTAATTTACAGATTCAATGTTATTCCTATCAAACTACCAATGACATTCTTCACAAAACTACAAACCACTGTTTTAAAATTCATATGGAATCAAAAAGAGCCCAAATAGCCAAGGCAATCTTAAGCAAAAAGAACAAAGCTGGAGGCATCCCATTACCCAACTTCAAACTATGCTACAATGTTATGGTAATGAAAACTGCATGGTACTGATACAAAACCAGGCATACAGACCAATAGAGAGCCCAGAAATAAGGCCACACCTCTGTGACTGTATTAGTCTGTTATGACATTGCTAATAAAGAGATATCCATGACTGGGTAATTTATATAAAATAAAAGAGGTTTAACTGACTCACAGCTCCACATAGCTAGGGAGGCCTTACAATCACAGCAGGAAATGAATGAGGAGTAAAGTCATATCATACATGGTGCCAGGCAAGAGAGCTTGTGTAGGGGAACTCCCCTTTATAAAACTATCAAATTTCATGAATCTTATTCACTATCACAAGAACACCATGGGAAAGACCCACCACCATAATTCAATTATCTCCCAGCAAATTCCTCCCATGGCATGTGGAAATTATGGGAGCTAAAACTCAATATGAGATGTGTGTAGGGACACAGCCAAACCATATCATTCCACCCCTTGCTCCTCCCAAATCTCATATCCTCATGTTTCAACACCTATCATGCCTTCCCAACAGTCCCCTAAAGTCTTAACTAATTTCAACATTAACTCAAAGTCCACAGTCCAAAGTTTCATCTGAGACAAGGCAAGTCCCCTTCAGCCTATGAGCCTGTAAAATCAAAAACAAGTTAGTTACTTTCTAGATACAATGGGGATACTGGCATTGCGTAAATACACCAATTCCAAATGGAAGAAATTGGCCAAAACAAAAGGGCTACAGGCCCCATGCAAGTCCGAAATCCAGTAGGTCCATCATTAAAACTTAAAGCTCCGATGGATGGAGCCAAGATGGCAAAATAGCAACAGCTGCAGTCTACAGCTTCCAGCATGATCAACACAGAAGATGAATGATTTCTGCATTTCCAACTGAGGTACTGGGTGCATCTCACTGGGGATTGTCGGACATTGGGTGCAGGACAGTGGGTGCAGTGCACCAAGCCTGAGCAGAAGCAGGGCAAGGCATCACCTCACCCAGGAAGTGCAAGGGATCAGGGAAATCTCTTTCATAGCCAAGGAAAGGGTTAACAGACGGCACCTGGAAAATTGGGTCACTCCCACCCTAATACTGCACTTTTCCAACAGTCTTAGCAAACGGCACACCAGGAGATTATATCCCGCACCTGGCTTGCAGGATCCTACGCCCACAGAGCCTCACTCATTGCTAGCACAGTAGTCTGAGATCAAACTGCAAGGCGGCAGCGAGGCTGGCGGAGGGGCGCCCACTATTGCTGAGGCTTGAGTAGGTAAACAAAGTGGCCAGAACGCTCAAACTGGGTGGAGCCCACTGCAGCTCAAGGAGGCCTGCCTGCCTCTGTAGACTCCACCTCTGCGGGGAGGGCATAGCCAAACAAAAGGCAGCAGAAACCTCTGCAGACTTAAATGTCCCTGTCTGACAGCTTTGAAGAGAGTACTGGTTTTCCCAGCACACAGCTGGAGATCTGAGAATGGACAGACTGCCTCCTCAAGCGGGTCCCTAACCCCCGAGTAGCCTAACTGGGAGGCATCCCCCAGTAGGGGCAGACTGACACCTTAAAAGGCCAGGTACTCCTCTGGGACAAAACTTCCAGAGGAACGATCAGGCAGCAACATTTGCTGTTCACCAGTATCCACTGTTCTGCAGCCTCTGCTGCTGATACCCAGGCAAACAGGGTCTGGAGTGGACATCCAGCAAACTCCAACAGACCTGCAGCTGAGGGTCCTGACTGTTAGAAGGAAAATTAACAAACAGAAAGGACATCCAAACCAAAACCCCATCTGTACATCACCATCATCAAAGACCAAAGGTAGATAAAACCACAAAGATGGGGAAAAAAACAGCAGAAAAACTGAAAACTCTAAAAATCAGAGCACCTCTTCTCCTCCAAAGGAACGCAGCTCCTCACCAGCAACACAACAAAGCTGGACAGAGAATGAATTTGACGAGTTGAGAGAAGAAGGCTTCAGATGATCAAACTACTCCTAGCTAAAGGAGGAAGTTCAAACCCATGGCAAAGAAGTTAAAACCCTTGAAAAAAGATTAGACGAATGGCTAACTAGAATAACCAATGCAGAGAAGTCCTTAAAGGACCTGATGGAGCTGAAAACCAAGGCACGAGAACTACGTGACGAATGCACAAGCATCAGTGGCCGATTCGATCAACTGGAAGAAAGGATATCAGGGATGGGAGATCAAATGAATGAAATGAAGTGAGAACAGAAGTTTAGAGAAAAAAGAATAAAAAGAAATGAACAAAGCCTCCAAGAAATATGGGACTATGTGAAAAGACCAAATCTACATCTGATTGGTGTACCTGAAAGTTACGGGGAGAATAGAACCAAGTTGGAAAACACTCTGCAAGATATTATCCAGGAGAACTTCCCCAATCTAGCAAGGCAGGCCAACATTCAAATTCAGGAAATACAGAAAATGCCACAAAGATACTCCTCGAGAAGAACAACTCCAAGATACATAATTGTCAGATTCACCAAAGTTGAAATGAAGGAAAAAACGTTAAGGGCAGCCAGAGAGAAAGATCAGGTTACCCAGAAAGGGAAGCCCATCAGACTAACAGCTGATCTCTCGGCAGAAATTCTACAAGCCAGAAGAGAGTGGGGGCCAATATTCAACATTCTTAAAGAAAAGAATTTTCAACCCAGAATTTCATATATAGCCAAACTAAGCTACATAAGTGAAAGAGAAATAAAATACTTTACAGACAAGCAAATGCTGAGAGATTTTGTCACCACCAGGCCTGCCCTAAAAGATCTCCTGAAGGAAGCACTAAACATGGAAAGGCACAACTGGTACCAGCCACTGCAAAAACATGCCAAATTGTAAAGACCATCAAGGCTAGGAATAAACTGCACCAACTAACGAGCAAAATAACCAGCTAACATCATAATGACAGGATCAAATTCACACATAACAATATTAACCTTAAATGTAAATGGGCTAAATGCTCCAATTAAAAGACATAGACTGGAAAATTGGATAAAGAGTCAAGACCTATCAGTGTGCTGCATTCAGGAAACCAATCTCATGTGCGGAGACACACATAGGTTCAAAATAAAGGGATGGAGGAAGATCTACCAAGCAAATGGAAAACAAAACAAGGCAGGGGTTGCAATCCCGGTCTCGGATAAAACAGACTTTAAACCAACAAAGGTCAAAAGAGACAAAGAAGGCCATTACATAATGGTAAAGGGATCAATTCAACAAGAAGAGCTAACTATCCTAAATATATATGCACCCAATACAGGAGCACCCAGATACATAAAGCAAGTCCTTAGAGACCTACAAAGAGACTTAGACTCCCACACAATAATAATGGGAGACTTTAACACCCCACTGTCAACATCAGACAGATCCACAAGACAGAAAGTTAACAAGGGTATCCGGGAATTGAACTCAGCTCTGCACCAAGCGGACCTAATAGACATCTACAGAACTCTCCACCCCAAATCAACAGAATATACATTCTTCTCAGCACCACACCACACCTATTCCAAAATTGACCACATAGTTGTCAGCAAATGTAAAAGAACAGAAATTATAACAAACTGTCTCTCAGACCACAGTGCAATCAAACTAGAACTCAGGATTCACAAACTCACTAAAAACCGCTCAACTACATGGAAACTGAACAACCTGTTCCTGAATGCCTACTGGGTACCTAACGAAATGAAGGCAGAAATAAAGATGTTCTTTGAAACTAACAAGAACAAAGACACAACACACCAGAATCTCTGGGACACATTCAAAGCAGTGTGTAGAGTAAAATTTATAGCACTTAATGCCCACAAGAGAAAGCAGGAGAGATCTAAAATTGACACCCTAACATCACAATTAAAAGAACTAGAGAAGCAAGAGCAAACACGTTCAAAAGGTAGCAGAACGCAAGAAATAACTAAGATCAGAGCAGAACTGAAGGGAATGGAGACACAAAAAAACGCTTCAAAAAAATCAATGAATCCAGGAACTGGTTTTTTGAAAAGATCAATAAAATTGATAGACGGCTATCAAGACTAAGAAAGAAGAAAAGAGAGAAGAATCTAATAGACACAATAAAAAATGATAGACCAATCCCATAGAAATACAAACTACCATCAGAGAATAATATAAACACCTCTACACAAATAAACAACAAAATCTAGAAGAAATGGATAAATTCCTGGACACATACACCCTCCCAAGACTAAACCAGGAAGAAGTTGAATCTCTGAATAGACCAATAACAGGCTCTGAAATTGAGGCAATAATTAATAGCTTACCAACCAAATAAAGTCCAGGACCAGATGGATTCACAGCCGAATTCTACCAGAGGTATGAGGAGGAGCTGGTACCATTCCTTCTGAAACTATTCCAATCAATAGAAAAAGAGGGAATCCTCCCTAACTCATTTTATGAGGTCTGCATCATCCTGATACCAAAGCCTGGCAGAGACACAACAAAAAAAAGAGAATTTTAGACCAATATCCCTGATGAACATCGATGCAAAAA
Organism: Pongo abelii; assembly: GCF_028885655.2. Taxonomy (NCBI): domain Eukaryota; kingdom Metazoa; phylum Chordata; class Mammalia; order Primates; family Hominidae; genus Pongo; species Pongo abelii. The sequence goes on along the minus strand of NC_071990.2, from coordinate 81,522,147 downwards.
TCCTCAATAAAATACTGGCAAACCAAATCCAGCAGCACATCAAAAAGCTTATCCACCATGATCAAGTGGGCTTCATCCCTGGGATGCAAGGCTGGTTCAACATATGCAAATCAATAAATGTAATCCAGCATATAAACAGAACCAACGACAAAAACCACATGATTATCTCCATAGATTCAGAAAAGGCCTTTGACAAAATTCAACAACCCTTCATGCTAAAAACTCTCAATAAATTAGGTATTGATGGGACGTATCTCAAAATAATAAGAGCTACATATGACAAACACACAGCCAATATCATACTGAATGGGAGAAAACTGGAGGCATTCCCTTTGAAAACTGGCACAAGACAGGGATGCCCTCTCTCACCACTCCTATTCAACATAGTGTTGGAAGTTCTGGCCAGGGCAATCAGTCAGAAGGAAATAAAAGCTTTTCAATTAGGAAAAGAGGAAATCAAATTGTCCTTGTTTGCAGATGACATGACTGTATATCTAGAAAACTCCATCATCTCAGCCCAAAATCTCCTTAAGCTGATAGGCAACTTTAGCAAAGTCTCAGGATACAAAATCAATGTGCAAAAATCACAAGCATTCTTATACACCAATAACAGACAAACAGAGAGCCAAATCATGAGTGAACTCCCATTCACAATTGCTTCAAAGAGAATAAAATTCCTAGGAATCCAACTTACAAGGGATATGAACGAGCTCTTCCGCTGCTCAATGAAATAAAAGAGCATACAAACGAATGGAAGAACATTCCATGCTCATGGGTAGGAAGAATCAATATTGTGAAAACGGCCATACTGCCCAAGGTAATTTATACATTCAATGCCGTCCCCATCAAGCTACCAATGACTTTCTTCACAGAATTGGAAAAAACTACTTTAAGGTTCATGTGGAACCAAAAAAGGGCCTGCATTGCCAAGTCAATCCTAAGCCAAAAGAACAAAGCTGGAGGCATCACACTACCTGACTTCAAACTATACTACAAGGCTACAGTAACCAAAACAGCATGGTACTGGTACCAAAATAGAGATATAGGCCAATGGAACAGAACAGAACCTTCAGAAATAATGCCACATATCTACAACCATCTGATCTTTGACAAACCTGATAAAAACAAGCAATGGGGAAAGGATTCCCTATTTAATAAATGGTGCTGGGAAAACTGGCTAGCCATATGTAGAAAGCTGAAACTGGATCCCTTCCTTACACCTTATACAAAAATTAATTCAAGATGGATTAAAGACTTAAATGTTAGACCTAAAACCATAAAAACCCTAGAAGAAAACCTAGGCAATACCATTCAGGACAAAGGCATGGGCAAGGACTTCACGTCTAAAACACTGAAAGCAATGACAACAAAAGCCAAAATTGAGAAATGGGATCTAAGTAAACTAAAGATCTTCTGCATAGCAAAAGAAACTACCATCAGAGTGAACAGGAAACCTACAAAATGGGAGAAAATTTTTGCTATCTACTCATCTGACAAAGGGCTAATATCCAGAATCTATAAAGAACTCCAACAAATTTACAACAAAAAAACAAACCACCCCATTAACAAGTGGGTGAAGGATACGAACAGACACTTCTCAAAAGAAGACATTTATGCACCCAAAAGACACATGAAAAAATGCTCATCATCACTGGCCATCAGAGAAATGCAAATCAAAACCGCAATGAGATACCGTCTCACACCAGTTAGAATGGCGATCATTAAAAAGTCAGGAAACAACAGGTGCTGGAGAGGATGTGGAGAAGTAGGAACACTTTTACACTGTTGGTGGGACTGTAAACTAGTTCAACCATTGTGGAAGTTGGTGTGGCGATTCCTCAGGCATCTGGAACTAGAAATACCATTTAACCCAGCAATCCCATTACTGGGTATATACCCAAAGGATTATAAATCATGCTGCTATAAAGACACATGCACATGTATGTTTATTGTGGCACTATTCACAATAGCAAAGACTTGGAACCAAGCCAAATGTCCAACAGTGATAGACTGGATTAAGAAAATGTGGCACATATACACCATGGAATACTATGCAGCCATAAAAAATGATGAGTTCATGTCCTTTGTAGAGACATGAATAAAGCTGGAAACCATCATTCTCAGCAAACTATTGCAAGGACAAAAAACCAAACACTGCATGTTCTCACTCATAGGTGGGAATTGAACAATGAGAACTCATGGACACAGGAAGGGGAACATCACACACTGGAGCCTGTTTTGGGGTGGGGGGAGGGGGGAGGGAGAGCATTTGGAGATATCCCTAATGTTAAATGACGAGTTCCTGGGTACAGCACACCAACATGGCACATGTATACATATGTAACTAACCTGCACATTGTGCACATGTACCCTAAAACTTAAAGTATAATAATAAAAAAAAGAACTTATTACCACAAAGAGGGAAACCACAGACACTGGGGTCTATTTCAGCAGGAACCATCAGAGGAGGGAGAGGAGCAGAGAAGATAATTATTGGATACTGGGCTTAACACCTGGGTGAAGAAATAATACATACAACAAACCCCAGTGACACATGTGTACCTACGTAGCAAACCTTCACATATAGCCCTAAACCTAAAATAAAAGTTAAAAAATTAAAAAAAAACAAAAAACAAAAAAGGTCTGAAACCTTATCAAACTTTGTCATTTATGATAAAAATGTACAATGAATACAGTTATCTTTACACAAAACCAAAATAGTTTCAGCAGTATTGCAGTCAATGAAACATCCCTGAGGTAACCCATGTTCTTGAGTAACAGATCTTTTTCAAATTCTATATATAGCAAAAAAGTATATGGAGGTCACTTATATTGTATTTGAAGAGTACAATGTATTTTAGGAATTATACCTTAGAGTATGTCTTCTCCCAGAACATAAATTCTTACATTCTACGACGTGACTGCCTGCTTAGTTTGATGCTTGTAGTTTACCAAAAATTGTTAATTTAGCTCTTACTAGGTACTAAGTATGAGATATAGTGTTAAAATGATAAGAGTCCTTCCCTCATATTGCTCACAGTCTAAAATGTAAAATAAACTCTTAATTATGTAGACTCAAATGCTTTACAGTAGCTGATAAATGGAAGTCTTGCTAACATAATTCTCTTGTTTTTTATGGCTTCCTGACTCCCATATTGAGTTTCTAGTTGAGTATCCTTCTGTTAGAATTTCTCAAAGCGTGGCACTTCTAATAGAAACAAAAACATATGAAGTGAGACACTAAATGCAGAACAACATAGCACTGCTGCTGACAGTCCATCCACCTCTGCCAGTTATTAAATGCTTAATGGAGCATCGATTACTCTGAGTTTTAATGACTGCCTTTAAATAAAACTTGCTTTTAGAAATGTCTTTAATAGATGTAACTATTTTATAAAAAGTCAACCGTATTCATTAATTCATTGGTTAAATAGTACAACAGAGAAGGCTTTGCTGAAAAATTGATTCTTAAAGGAAGTGAACGGCAAGTTATCTTAGGGGAAATAGTTCCAGGCAGAGAAAACAACAGCAAAAGCATTGAGGATAGATTTGTGTGGTGTTTGAAGAATGCCAAGGAGAACAGTGTGGCTAGAGCAGAAGCAACATGAAAGAAGCAGCAGATGGTAGAGCAGAGATGGATCAGAGGTGAGATTGGTGGGCATGGGAAAAATCTGAGTTTGCTTTAAGTGTGTTGGGAGACCATTGGAGAATTTTGAGCAGGAGCATTGCATGATTGGACCCATGTTTTAAACTTTTGAAGAATCATTCTGTCTGATGTGTTGAGAAAATGCTCAAAGGAAACAATCATAGTAGCCAGAGACCAGTTCGGAGACTGCTACAATGATCCAGAAGAAAAATGACAGCAGTAGCAGTACAAGTGGTGAAAATGGTCAGTTTCTGAATGTATTTTGAGTAAATTTGATGGAAATTGCTGATGGATTAAATATGAAGATTAAAAGAAAACAAGGGAAAATCATTCCAAGATTTTGTGTCTGAGAAATAGAAAGAGTAGCTATTGTGGTTAGGAAGACTCAGGAGGTGTTAATTTGAGGTTAGTTTAAGTGATTAAGTTTTGTTCCCTTTCAAATTGGATGCTTATTAAATATTCAAGTAAAAATCTTAGAGAGGTATACGTAAAGATATTACATTGAAAATTGTTCAAATAAAAATGTTATTAAGAACTATAGGATTAAATGAGTTCACCAGGGAAAGGAATGCAAATAGAGAAAGTGATCCCTGAGGAGTGGCAATGGAGAGAGGTCAGGCTGATGAGGTATTAGCAAAAGGAACTGAGATTAAGTGACCAATGGGATGGGTAAAAAACCAAGGGGACATGGTGTCATTAGTATTGCCATAAGTATCAACATCATCTTCAAAAACATTAATCAAATACTACTGTATACCAGAAATAGTGTAAATGTTATTAATCAATTATTTCAACTAACTACCATGGAGGAGGCACTATTATAATCTACATAACAATTAAGTAATTTTTCCCAGGTCAAACAGATGAGGAATAAAAAAGTCAAAATTTTAACACAAGTCAACTGACTCTAGAGTACAGGTTCTTCACTGCTATAAGAGGCAACCAAGACTTAGAGAAAGGGTTTAAGAGAGAAGTGGAATAATAAGAGAAGCACATTCATCAGAGATATTTTTTATTTATAATACTACATAAACAAACACTATAATCAGTTATTAAAAGAGCTTACAAGTAAAGCTTACTTTTGTGTGCTCTTTTCTTACAGTATTCCATTTTTATGTACACATACTGAGCTGAGGTGAGAAGAGAAAATGCCCGTGCTCTTACTCCAAACCATCAAGTCTGGGTGCCATATTAAAGACTTGATACATAAGGCCTTCTTGAAAGCACATTGGGATGTCAATAAAGAGATGAAGACCATGCTATTGGCCTAGGGCAGTCACTGAGGAGACCTTGAACAAGTCATCTGGCCTCTTAGAGCCTCCCTTGCTAAATCTGTAAGAGAGGAATTTGCACTAGAAGGTTAGTTTTATGATAGCAAAAGTCTTAATGAAAGCAAGTTATTGATAGTATTAATAGACATCTGTCTATAATTTACGTCAACTCCAAAAAAAGTCTATTCATTTTAAGCACTGAAAAAAATGTATGCTTTGGATTAAAATATTTTGTTAAGCCCCATATTGAACTGTTTCTTATGTGATATTTTCTTCAAGTCTATCTATATATGAGATAATGAGCTCCCTATACAAAGTGATATATAATTTTAAACTACTATGTAAAAATAGAATAATATAATCTCTGTAAAATATTATTAAAATATAAATTATTTTCTAAATATAATTCTAAGGAAAACATCAATGTAGTTTTATTTGACTTCATAGTCTTCTCAAAGTATCAAATATTTTAACTTTATCATGATAGTCGATGTCTGTTAATGCCATCACTATCTCGATATCATTAAAACTTCTGGACTAGAATAAGACATCTGAATCTTGGATTCAAAAGCTATTAGGATGTTTTCACACTGTTTAATAATATTTAGTGAGATTGCTGTTTTGCATATAGTTATGTTTTTGAAAACAGCAAATACAATTTAAAGAATATCAACTGTGTGGAAATCGTTGTCCTAGACATATCCACTTATTAATGTAATTATTATCAAGCCACATGTTTAACGAAGTTTATTAAAAACAGATCTTTGCTTGCAATGGATGAAATGAACCTTCGTAATTTATCCCAGAAATAAAATTGTGGAGGCAAACTTCCCAGTTGCTGTAATTGTTCTGGGGGTCTCTAAGGATTTATGCAGTAGCTGAAATGCAGACATTTTTCATTAACTTCATACGGTTAAGAGAATTGTTTAATTTCTTTAAAACTAACAATCACTGACAAAAGAATGAAAGAATTCATATTAAGTAAATCCCTTGTTCCAAATAACAATTAAGCAATATCCCAGGGGATAAAATAGAATGATCCCAGGTCTGCTGCCTTATCCTGGGGCCAGTTCAGAAAAGTTCATCATCAATGAACTTTTTCTTACAGACTGGAGTCACCCTTTTCCACAGTTTGAGCTAACTAGCATACTATTCCATACCAACCCTATTTTCTTCACAAATATGAAGTTTTTTCTGAAACTCAGTTTATTTGTTTGCCAATTTATTTTTCTACTTTAAAACTCTCTAAATACATGATTTCTAAAATTGCTTCACAACTCTGTCACACTTGAATAAGTAACTCATGTGCTCAATGGAAAGCTTGTCCCAGGCTCATACAAAGATGGAGCACAAGAGGTGGGGTAGAGGTAAGGTGTATGGAGGCTGGCAGCCCAACACAGGAGCCTTGCAAAAGTGGTCTGCAGGAATCAACAGCAATGTGGCTGACAACACGTTTCACATACACGTGATGGGAACTGACAAGAATTCAAAGAAACACATTAAGAAAGAGTAGCTTGGGGGTAATAAGAAAAATGCTTAGAATCAATGATCAGACTTGTACCTCTTAGAGTCCTTAAAAATGTGTGTTATTCAATCAACACATTATTACCCACTCCATTGGGCACAGGAGGTGAGTGCTAAGACTAAGATAATTTTCAAGAATATTAGAAAACCTCTCTCCAACCTCAACCTTCTTCTACCTTTATCCAACTTAGTAACAGATAATGAAATAGAAAAATTTTCTCATTTTTTCACCTAAAATAGTAAGAAATAGTAGTATTTCAGAATTATATAACAGAAGGGGCAAAAAAAAAACCAGTAATACCTGAAATGCTTGACAAAAGTTTATAATTAGTCATAAAGACAGTACTCAAAAAGAGAAGAAATGCCAAAAGCATGATCCATTAAAAAATTGCTAAGTTGCACTTAAAATAGAAATGTTAAAATTAAAAACTCCTACACTGTGAAAGAGATTTTTAAGAGAATGAAAAAAAAACTAGCAGAAATTATCTGCAAAATACGTATTTAATAAAGGATTGGTATGCCAGATATACAAAGAATTCTTAAAACTCAACAAGAAAACAACCCATTAAAAATAGGCAAAACTGCTAAACAGACAACTTACCAAGGAAGACACACAGACACCAGTAAGAATATGAAATTGGTATTAGGGAACTGCAAATTAAAACAAGAAATGCAAATTAAAACAGCAATGAGAAAACTACTACATACTCATTAGAATACCTAAAATCCAAAACATTTACGGGACCAAATGCTGACAAGAATGTAGAGTAACAAGAACTTTCATCATTGCTGGTGGGAATACAAAAAATGTAGCCACTTTGGATGATAGTTTGACAGTTTGTTACAATACTAAACATACTTTTACCATAGGATCCAACCATTACACTGTTTGTTATTTACTCAAATGACTTGAAAATTTACAGTTAACTTCCACACAAAAATCTGCACATGGATATTTATAGCAACTTTATTCATAATTGCCAAAACTTGGAAACAGCCAAAATGTATTTCAGTAAGTGAATGGACAAGCTGTGGTAAATCTATGCAATGGAGTATTATTCAGTGATAAAAATAAATGAGAAATCAACCCATGAAAAGACATGGAGGTGCCTTAAGTGTATATTACTAGGTGAAAGAAGCCAACGTGAAGAGGCAACATAGTCTATAACTCTAACTGTATGACATTTGGGAAAAAAACAAAACTATGGAGACAATAAAAAGATCAGTGGTCGCTAGGGGTTCAGAGAGAGCAGGGGAAGGGTAAATTGGTGGAGCACACGGCATTTTTAGGGCAGTGAAATTGTACTGTATGATAACATAATGGTGGATCTATTTGCCCAAACCCATGCAGTATACAACACAAAGAGTGATTCCTAATGCAGACAATGCAATTTAGTTAATAATAATGTATTAGCTCATCATTTGTAACAAATGTAAATGTTAATAATAGGGGAAACTGGGAAATGATGGTGAAGGACTATACAGGAACTGTCTCTACCTTCTACTCAATTTTTTTAAAACTCTTAAACTGCTCAAAAAATTATTTTTAAAAACTGAAGGATGGCATAAGGGTTCGTGAGAATAAATAAACCCAGACTAACAGCATTGCTGTTGTTTGGTTTGTGTGCTTGTTTAGAATATTTGTGTTATTTAGTAAGAGATGAATTTTAAAAATAATAATAAAACAGGTAAATAAATAACGAAGTTAATTTGGCACCGTGAAATACAAATATGAAAAAATGTGGAGAGTTTCTCTCATATTTATTTTGCATGTCTTTGGGGCTAGATAGATGTTATTCAATGAATACACATTAAATACATTATTCAGGTAAAAGGCATATAAATAAATTAACATAAATGAATATTATTATTCATAAGATCAAGTAGCCCAAAGTAGCAGCTATTTGTTGATCTAAAACCATTTTCAGTAGTTATAATTTATATACACAACATGAGGTTCTAAAACTGAATTCGCTTCTGAAGTTTGTGAATATAGAAACAAGTTAAAACTTCAAAAACCATTTCTCATAGCATAGTATTGCTTTCACTCCAAATTTAATACTAAGTTTAGGCTGAATGTAATGCTAATGGTGAAGATTGTCCAACCACATTTCTAAATGTGTTTGTCCATCAGTTAATAACAAAAGCAAGGACTTGAGCATCTTTTCATCATTGAGTCCAGTAAAGAATATCAATATAATACAGCCTTCAGAACTATTTCTACCATTTGGTGAAAATAGAAAAGTTAATTATAAAAAAAGAAATCACAAAGGGGATTACAAATTCGACTTCAAAAGGTAAAATTTCATGTTATTTTTACCCATTGGATAGGAAAAAAATTATCTAGTAGATAATTTGTTCACAAGCAAATTATCTAGTGGTTTAGAATTTTCTATTTCATCCCACTTCAATAGTTTGTCTCTGGGAAAGATTCCAATTCAGTCTGGAGCACTGTTTTCTCCATGGGAAAATATGTAAAAGAATATTCCCATGTATTCTCTAATATACTAATTAAGTGTCACCATTTAGGCTATAAACTTATTTCAGAATTTAATTGACTTGTGGTTAAAGAAGATGAAAGTATTTTGTTTTAAAGAAGTATGTCCTTCAAGCAATTTTTCTGATACCAGTATCTGTACAATTAGTATCAAAGGGGTTAACTTGGACTTATAACCCAAGCATATTTTTTAATTTCCTGGGATTCTAAAAATTGTTACAAGCATTAGCATTTCGGTTTTAAATTTTACTTTCAGGTAAGCACCATGAACACCTTGTATAAGGTTCTCTTTTTTGGTGTCTGTGATGGTTGCTAACATTATGCTGATTGAAACTTGTGTGAGAGAAGTAGAAACTGCTCTACACTTATTGGTAGGACATTTGCATGTTAGAGGATGAGTGATAAAACTGACGAAAATTCAGAGGACTTCTACGTCAGTGAAATTTCTAGGGATCCAGTAGAGTGGGGCAAGTTGAGCTATTCCTTCTAAGGCAAAGGATAAGTTGTTGCATATGGTACCTCATACAACCAAGAAAAGAGGCACTATCACTTGTGAATCTATTTGGATTTCGAAGGCAACATACTTTCATTTGAGTGAGTTACTCCAGCCTATTTACAGAATGACTCAAAAAATTGCTAGCTGTGAGTAGGATCCAAAACAAGAGAAACCTCTGCAAGAGATCCAGGCTGCTCTGCAAGCTGCTCTGCCTCTTGGGCTATATGATCCAATAGAATCAATGATGCTGCTCTGCCTTTTGGGCTATACGATCCGACAGAATCAATGATGTTTGGAGTATTGGTAGAAGATAGGAAAACTCATTAGAGCCTTCAGCAGGCCCCCATAAGTGAATCACAACTCAGGCCTTTAGGATTTTGAAGCAAGGATCTGCCATATCTATAGATAATTATTCTTTTGAGAGACATCTCTTGGCTTTAGTAGAAACTTAACACTTGGCCATGGGCTACCTAGTTACTATGTGAGCCTAGCAGCCCATTATGGACTGGGCGTTACCTGACCACCAAGTCATACAGTTAGGCATGCACAGCGACACTCCATCATCAAATGGAAGCAGTATATTCATGATGGAACCTGAGTAGGCCCTGAAAGCACAAGTAAATTACATGAAGAAGTGGCCCAAATGCCTCTGAGCCCCCCTTTTCCTACACTGCCTTCTCTCTTTCAGCCTGCACTATTAGGCTCATGGGGAGCTCCCAATGATCAACAGAGGAATAGAAGACTAGGTTCTGGTTTATATATGGTTCTGCACAGCATGAACTGTCAACTAAAAGTTGACAGTTGCAGCACTGCAGCCCCCCCCTGGCATATTACTGAAGGACAGTGGTGAAGGGAAATCCTCCAAGTGGGCAGAATTTGGGGCAATGCACTTTGCTTTGAGGGAACATGATTACAAAATTGGTAACAAATTTGGAGAAAGATATGTAAATATACTTCTCTAAATGGGCAAAAAACATGAAGTATCTGTGTCCCATGTGAATGCTCACCAAAGGGTGACCTCAGCAAAGGAAAATTTTAATAATCAAGTAGATACAATAATGTGTTCTGTGGATACCGGTCAGCCTTTTTCCCCAGCTATCCCTGTCATTGCCCAATGGGCTCATTAACAAAGTGATCCTGGTATCAGGGATAGAGTTTATGCACAGGTTCAGCAACATGGACTTATACTCACCAAGGTCAATGTGGCTATGTGGCTATGGCCACCACTTAATGCCCAATATGGCAGCAGCAAAGACCAAACACTGAACCCCCAATATGGTACCATTCCCCAGGGTGATCAGCAAGCTACCTAGCAGCAGGTTGAATTCATTGAACAGTTTCCATCATGGAAGAGACAGCATTTTGTTCTTATTGAAACAGGCACCCTGTATATGGATTTCCTTCCCTGCCATGCAATACTTCTGTTAAAACTACTATCCATGGATTTATAGAATGTCTTATGCACCATCACAGTATTCCACACATCACTGCTACTGACCAAGAAACTCACTTCACAGCCAAAGAAGTGTGGCAATGAGCCCATGCTCATGGAATTCACTAATCTTACCATGTTCCCCACCATCCCAAAGCAGATGGCTTAATAGAATGATTAACATTTTAAAGATTCAGTTATAGCACCAACTGGGAGGAAATAGCTGGGGTTAGGTTCTCCATAAGGCTGTATATGTTCTGAATCCAATATATGGTACCATATACAACATGGTACTATTTCTCTAATAACCAGGATTAAAAGACCTAGGAATTAAGTGGTGGAAATGGGAGTCGCACCACTCATCATTACCCCTAGTAACCCATTAATAAAAGGTTTGCTACCTATTCCCACAACCCTATTCTCTGCTGGCCTAGAGTTCTTAGTTCCAGAGGGAGAAATGCTTCCACCCTATGGAAGACATAACAATTTCATTGAACTGGAAATTAAGACTACCACCCAGCCACTTTGGGCTCCTTGTGCCTCTGAGTCAACAGGCCATGAATGGAGTTATGGTGTTCACTGGAGTGATTGATCAAGACAAAATTGGAAGCCTCCTCCTCAGTGGAGGTAAGGAAGAGCATGCCTAGCATACAGGAAATCCCTTGGGTTGTCTCTTAGAATAACCATGACTTGTGATTAAGCTCAATGAAAAACTATGACCACCCAATCCAGGCAGCACTACAAATAATCCAGACCCTTTGAGAACAAAGGTTTGGGTCACCCCACCAGACGAAGTACCATGACCAGCTGAGGTGCTTGCAGAAGGCAAGGTAGGTACCGAATGGGAAGTAGAAGAAGGTTGTTATGAATAGTAGCTATGACCATGTAACCAGTCATAAAAATGAAGACTGTAATTGTTATGAGTATTTTCTTGCCATTTTGCTATGCCTAGATTTATGTGAATATATACATATATTAAGTAAATATCTGTTTTCTTTCCCTCTTTCATTTTTTATCACATAAGATGTATTGACTTTATATCATATTTAAGTATTGTTAATTTTACATCATGGCATTTAATTATGGAACATCAGAACAGGAGTAAACATTGACCAAGACCTTACCTCCTCTTCTGGGGAAGGGATTAGTTTGGATTTTGTTATATTTAGGATAGTCATATACTGTTAGATGAAATTATAACATTCTCGTTGTCTTTATTTGGAGATTAATTATGTTTTAAAAAGATACCTATGGTCCCAAGTTGACAAGGGGTGAATTCCGATGGTTAATATTATGTGTCAACTTGACTGGGCTAAAGAAAACTCAGATAGTTGGTAAAACATTATTTGTGAGTGTGTCTGTGAGGGTGTTAGAGATCAACATTTTGAATCAGTAGATTGAGTAAAGAAGATCCGCCTTTACCAATATTGGTGGACTCGTCTAGTCCTTTGAGAACCCACATCAATATTCTTCTGCCCTCAGATACTGGAGCTCCTTGTTCTTGGGTCTTCACACTCTGGGCTTACATAAGCAGCCCCAGTTCTCAAACCGTTGGACTCCTACAGAATTACACCAGTGGCTCTCCTGGCTCTCGGGCTTTGGACTCAGACTGAATTACACCACTGGCTTTTCTGGTTCTCCAGCATAAAAAAGGCATATTATGAGACTTCTCAGTCTCCATAACTTTGTAAGTCAATTCCCATAATAAATATTTTCTTATCTATCTATCTATCCATATATATATGGAGAGAGAGAGAGAGAGCACCTATTAGCTTTGTTTCTCTGGAGAAGTCTGACTAATGCAATGTTCCTATCTAAAATGCTTTGCACTTTTTTTTCCTGATTTTCTGGTTAGTTTAGTCTCATCCAGTCAGTGTTTAAAAACATACAAATGAGAGAATGTGACATCTTTCTTTAGGTGATTATATAGAACCTGCCAACCTCTAATTACTTTGGACAAGTTTGCTCTCCTCTGATTGATACACAGATGAGTGCATGAATAAAGAAATGAGTTCATTTCTTTTTTTCTTTCCCTTTAAAGAACATAATTTCCTTACATGGAAAAAAATCAAACATATTTTGCCTCAATCAGTTTATACTGAGGATATAGGACCCTGTTAGAATACTTGTCTTTGAGTCACACCCACTGAGTCTAAATAAGCTAGCCCACTGTAGTCAGTTTACAATAGATGTAATATAAATAAAAGTTAAAATAGCAAAGTTTCTATATTTTATTTTAAAATAAATCAGTGAAAATTCAAGTTGATCCCTATATAACCTTTCATCCAATAATTACATTAATGTTCTCCTAAAGTGCTTATAGGCAGTGCCAGGAAAAGAAGCAGTGGTACTAGTTGTTTTAATACCCACAAGATTTGAGAAATTAAGGGAACTATTTCTGAAATCTGGACACACTCATGGGATTACATTATACATGAAAATACCTTCCTTTATGAGCATCAAAACAGAAAATTCATTTGGAATATCTGGTGTATATACTAAAAATGTCAAGTCATTAAGGAGTATAAGTCAGGAATAAAGAACAGATTAGTGACTAAAACATGAAATCTAGATGAAGATTAGAGATTAGAAGCCTTGCATAAATCAAGGAGCATGATCAGAAAATCAGAGGAGCAGTGGTATTTGTACCAGGAGTCAGAAAACTAGTAGATGAGGTTTAGAATAGGTTGAAGATACACAGATATTTCTCAAAATCAGAAATAGAGGAAGAATGCCTGAGACCTTGCCTGTTCCTTGTAATGTCTTTTTATCTGCTCACCCTGGGTTTATAGGTTAAATTCAGGAAACCAGCCCAGGAACGTTTCCCAAAGTTACTGATCTAACCAATGGTTCATGAGAGGTTACTGGCATATTAAGACATTAGTTCTTGTAACTGATACTCAGTGTCTCAATGTTATGTCCACAAGGCCACAGATATAGTGTTCCTAATGATAATTTAAAAAAAAAAAGAGGAGAGAAGAGAAAGAAAATTTTTTTTTAAAAAAGAATAAATCCAGAACTCTGAAGCTATTTTGGGGGAGGGGGGTTGCCAAGAACAAGAACCCTTGAAGTTTTGCATGATAATGAACAAAATTTTATGAGCATAATACACGTTTGCCAGCACTAAAAACAATGATCAATCAGCAATAAAGTGAGAATTTAATCTTAAGTTATAGAGAACATGTTCTTTTTGGCAGGATTTGCTTATTAAATTTGTGTGATATTTAATTAACAGGCAACAGACCACAGTTTCCATTACAGAGTTCAAGTTATCTGTGTATGATACTATCTCTAATGTGTTAATAAAACAAAAGGAAGTAGGAAAATAAAATAAGAACTAGAGAAAAATGTGATTCAGAGTTTGATAAATTAAACAATACTATATTTTTGCATTCATTAGAGGAAAATTCAGCTGATCTTATTTAGATAGCTTTAGGGATTGTTAGTGTAATTGGTTTTGCAATAGTAAGTCTTTCTAAGGCCAATCCTATGTTCAGGTTACTTACTCCAATCTACCTATTTACATAGAGTATTTGAGAAAATCAAATTCGGAAGAAAGATACAGCTTACCTTTTTTTAACCTATGCTTTAACACACTGACACACACACACACTCAAGTTTCTCCAAAAAAAGAAAAGCTGATATTTTATATTAGAACTCAGACATCTCAAACTTCTAGGTCCCAAAGTCAAGCAGGTAAAAAATCAAGACATGAAGTGACAAATGTAGGTGCAGATACATGCTTGGTATGAATAGTGGGGGCTCTAGGGAATGGAGCACTCAAGCCTGTCCAAATGGGGCTATCACCATGTACTACAGCCCATTTAGAACACAGAGCCAGTGCTGTCAGCCTCTTGTTTTTCTGTTCACAAGAATCCAGAAGTCTGGTTCTCTAAGTAAAACATCTCAATGTTTAAATGTTGGCTTAATTTTATTAAAAACACAATGTAGGCCAAGCAAAACACTGTATGGCCCAAATTCAACCCATAGGATAATAGCATGTGATTTCTACTCTAGGTAATTGGCTATAAAGTCAAGGCATTTTATGTTTGTGTGTAGATTATATGTAGATATAAATACTTAAAATCATAAAATAGTGTTTTTTAGTATAAAATCCAAAGGAAAAAGTAAAAATCAGGTCAATGTTACTAGCTTAAAGCTGGTTTTTATTGCAAAACACCAGCAAGTATGAGTTAGAACTTTCAAAACACTTTCCATCAATGTATAGATCCCAGCCAAGATTTTTCACTATTTATTTAAAGGAACCTACTTAATACATTACATTTTCTCTTAATATTTTTATTCAGAATAATTTAAGCTTATAGGACCTAACACATGTGAACCTACCATCCAGATTCATGAAATCCTAACACTTGCCACGCTCACCTTACTTTTTTTAAGAAAATAAAACATTACAGATACAGTATCTTCTGGATTTCTTTCATCTCCTATTCTCCTTTCTTGCTTTCTGCAAGTAACAACTCTTCTGAAGTATATATTTATCAGTCAGTCCCCTTTTTACCGCATAGGTATGTCCCAATATATAATATGTGGTATTATTTATTGATTTAAACTATATTCCTGCAAATTATTTTGTTCACTCAATAGTTTATTTTGAATTATGCTTATATTGATACAAATAATCTTCATTTTTTTCTAATTCTAGCCTTTATCATTGCTTTTTTAACTTTTTACTTCAAGATAATCTTAGACATACAGGATGCTACAAAATAGTAGAGAAAGTTTATGTATACATTAATCCAGTTTCCTCAAATGTCAATGTATTGTGTAATATTATGTATTATATCATGTTTACAAATAACAGAATTATCAAACTAGGATGTCAAAGATTGGTAAAATGTTAATAACCAAACCACAGATCTTATATGATTTTACCAGTTTTTTCCCCTAATGTCTTTTTGTTTCTGCTCCAATCCAGGATCTTACATTGCATTTAGTTGTGTCTTCTTGTCTCCTCCAGTCTGTGAGTTTCTCAGTCTTGCCTTGTTTTTCGTGATCTTAATACTTTTGAGTACTGGTTAGTTGTTTTGAAAAATGTACTTAAACTTAGATTCATCCAATGTTTTCACAAATTAGGGTAAGGTTGTATATTTTTAGCAAGAATGCCATAGAAATATAGTGTTCTTTATGTATCATACTTATTACTGATGATATTAACATTGGCACTTGGTTAAGCATTTACCTCTCACCATAAAGTTACCTTTTTATTGATAAATATCTGGGAGAGATTATTGGGATGATGTTATTATTCTGTTCTCCCCAAACTTTTACCGACTGATTTTTAGCATTAATCCGATCCTATCTGTAACAATATTGCCTAATGATTTCATGAATCCTTTATTCCTTTTAATTTTATTAATTGAAATTCTTATGCAAGTAGTCCTTTCACCACCAATTATTTATTTATTTACTTATTCATTTATCAATATGAACTCATGGTTATTTATTTTATTCTGTGGATTATGGATTATAATACAATTCTAGCATTATTTTGTTGCTCACATTTCTACCTTTGGCCATTATGAACTCTGTGTCTTTTTAATGTTATCCTATTTTCTAACCACTTTATTATTTTCTGTTATCATGAAATAGCCCAGGTCCACCTTACATTTTCCCTGCTCAAGCCTTGGGATCAACAACTTCTGCAAAGAGCTTTTGGAGCTCTTGTTTTCTTAATTACACCGTGGGATACAGAAACCAAAATATGGGTGCTAGATGTACTCATTGCCACTAAAATATTATTGCTCTTTGGCTGTCTTAGCAGACAGAGCAAGGATATATATATACACACCCTTCAAGACACAAATTTGTAGTTATTTCTGTATCTATTTGTGTATGTACATTTATATATGCATGTATTACCTATAAATTCATACTAATATCCCCAATTCCAATTCACTATAAATTTCTTCCTAGCCTTCCATCTTTCTTTGTTAAAACTTTTCTCTGACAGTGAAAAAACTCAACAATATTATCTTAAATATATTCTTTCTTGTTCAAACCTAGCATATACAAAATAGTTTCAGTTAACCACATGCATGTGAAAAATAAATTTACTAATTAGAGTATAGTACTTCTGTACAGTTCTTTTTGTCTTTAGTTTTACAATATCCAGTTAAGTTTTTATTTTTCAAAGTTACTTAGGTGAGTTCTTTGCTTTCCCATCCCCTTCAGTGTGATTAGGTTATTCATTTGTAATATAGTAAGGTTCACTTATTACTGCTTGTATTCAATATGGGGCTTTCTCCTCCTTCAGGTTGATTTTTATTACTTATTTGGGGAGTGGGAAAAAATGAACATTATTTACATTTTTCAGAGTCAAAACAATACAAAATGTTAAACTGTAAGTAGCATCATTCCTTCCTCATTCTCATACTAACTTGGTTCCATTCCCCATTCATTTTCACTCCTTTCCCACTCAGCCCTCCTAAATATTTATTTTAGAAAAATGAAGAGATGTGTATTTTCTTACATCCTGTACTTTCTTACTTGAAAAACAGCATATTTCAGGTACACTTTTGAACTTTCCTTTTTTCACTTATCAGTATATCCTGGGAACCAATCTAAAATAAAGACATTTATCATATATGTTTTACAGTTTATTCAACTATTCTCTTGAAATTATAAACAACGCTGCAATGAATTACCCATTATTCATGAATTTCTTTTCTTTTTTTATTATACTTTAAGTTTTAGGGTACATTTACACAACGTGCAGGTTAGTTACATATGTATACATGTGCCATGTTGGTATGCTGCACCCATCAACTCGTCATTTAACATTAGGTATATCTCCTAATGCTGCGGAATTTTTATATTGTTGGAGATGTAACTTTGGCATACATTCCTAGAAGTGGTATTGCTTCATCAAAAGGTAAGTGCATTTACAGTTTTGTCAAGCATTGACAAATTTCTTTCCAGAAGGACTTCACCAATGCATTCCCACCAGCAAACCTCCAGGTGTTTCTGAATCACAACCATAGTTTTATTCTAAAACCTAGACCTGATACCAAGAGTGGGACTATGCAGAGACATAAGATAGCAGCAAGCATAGATTTAGAGGACCATTCAGGTAGCACTTTCATCTGCAGAGCAAGCATTGAAGGAATAAACTGCTATCAAAAACTGTCAAGTTCCAGAATTTTAAATTTTGTAAGCACATCCAGCAAACTCAGTATTCTTACATATATACAAAGGTGTTAAGACTTGAGAAACAGAGAAGGAAGGAAACAGAGCTGAGACAGAGACACACACACAGACACACAGAGAGAGAGAGAGAGAGAGACAGAGAGAGAAAGGAAAGGAAACAACAAGTGTGGAAGAAGAAAGGTAGAAAGTTTAAAAAGAGACAAAAAAAGAAGTATATGACAAGAAAAAAATGCTGAAAATCACCAATATTCAGATAAACCTCAGTGCTACCATCTACCCATGAATTTGGGTCTAAATGTAATATATATATTAAAGACATTGGGGAGTCTTCTGTCTCTAGCAACAAGCAGACTAAATATCACCAAGGACCCTTTTAAGAGAAACACATGAATAGCATGTAAACAGAGTCACTTTACGTGCCCTGCTGGGTGATTCATCCCATCCCCACTCTTCAGTATTTCTTAGAAAGCCAAAGCTGTGGTGAGAGAGGGCACAGGGATGCCCTCTCTCACCACTCCTATTGAACATAGTGTTGGAAATTCTGGCCAGGGCAATTAGGCAGGAGAAGGAAATAAAGGGTATTCACTTAGGAAAAGAGGAAGTCAAATTGTCCCTGTTTGCAGATGACATGATTGTATATCTAGAAAACCCTATTGTCTCAGCCCAAAATCTCCTTAAGCTGATAAGCAACTTCAGCAAAGTCTCAGGATACAAAATCAATGTACAAAAATCACAAGCATTCTTATACACCAATAACAGACAAATAGAGAGCCAAATCATGAGGGAACTCCCATTCACAATTGCTTCACAGAGAATAAAATACTTAGGAATCCAACTTACAAGGGACGTGAAGGATCTCTTCAAGGAGAACTACTACAAACCACTGCTCAATGAAATAAAAGAGGATACAAAGAAATGGAAGAACATTCCATGCTCATGGGTAGGAAGAATCAATATCGTGAAAATGGCCATACTGCCCAAGGTAATTTATAGATTCAATGCCATCCCCATCAAGCCACCAACGACTTTTTTCACAGAATTGGAAAAAACTACTTTAAAGTTCATATGGAACCAAAGAAGAGCCCACATCGCCAAGTCAATCTTAAGCCAAAAGAACAAAGCTGGAGGCATCACGCTACCTGACTTCAAACTATACTACAAGCCTACAGTAACCAAAACAGCATGGTAGTGGTACCAAAACAGAGATATAGATCAATGGAACAGAACAGAGCCCTCAGAAATAACGCCGCATATCTACAACTATCTGATCTTTGACAAACCTAAGAAAAACAAGCAATGGGGAAAGGATTCCCTATTTAATAAATGGTGCTGGGAAAACTGGTTAGCCATATGTAGAAAGCTGAAACTGGATCCCTTCCTTACACCTTATACAAAAATTAATTCAAGATGGATTAAAGACTTAAACGTTAGACCTAAAACCATAAAAACCCTAGAAGAAAACCTAGGCATTACCATTCAGGACATAGACATGGGCAAGGACTTCATGTCTAAAACACCAAAAGCAATGGCAACAAAAGCCAAAATTGACAAATGAGATCTAATTAAACTAAAGAGCTTCTGCACAGCAAAGGAAACTACCATCAGAGTGAACAGGCAACCTACAAAATGGGAGAAAATTTTCGCAACCTACTCATCTGACAAAGGGCTAACATCCAGAATCTACAATGAACTCCAACAAATTTACAAGAAAAAAACAAACAACCCCATCAAAAAGCGGGCGAAGGACATGAACAGACATTTCTCAAAAGAAGACATTTATGCAGCCAAAAACCACATGAAAAAATGCTCACCATCACTGGCCATCAGAGAAATGCAAATCAAAACCACAATGAGATACCATCTCACACCAGTTAGAATGGCAATCATTAAAAAGTCAGGAAACAACAGGTGCTGGAGAGGATGTGGAGAAATAGGAACACTTTTACACTGTTGGTGGGACTGTAAACTAGTTCAAGCATTGTGGAAGTCAGTGTGGTGATTCCTCAGGGATCTAGAACTAGAAATGCCATTTGACCCAGCCATCCCATCACTGGGTATATACCCAAAGGACTATAAATCATGCTGCTATAAAGACATATGCACACGTATGTTTATTGCGGCATTATTCGCAATAGCAGACTTGGAACCAACCCAAATGTCCAACAATGATAGACTGGATTAAGAAAATGTGGCACATATACACCATGGAATACTATGCAGCCATAAAAAATGATGACTTCATGTCCTTTGTAGGGACATGGATGAAACTGGAAATCATCATTCTCAGTAAACTATCGCAAAGATAAAAAACCAAACACCGCATGTTCTCACTCATAGATGGGAATTGAACAATGAGAACACATGGACACAGGAAGGGGAACATCACACTCTGGGGACTGTTGTGGGGTTGGGGGAGGGGGGAGGGATAGCATTAGGAGATATACCTAATACTAAATGATGAGTTAATGCGTGCAGCACACCAGCATGGCACATGTATACATATGTAACTAACCTGCACATTGTGCACATGTACTCTAAAACTTAAAGTATAATCATAATAAAATAAAGAAAGAAAAAAAAAAAAGAAAGCCAAAGCTGTTATCTCTGCTGGCATTTAAAACAGATACACATACATATCTTGTCTTAAGTAGTAGTTTTGTTGTCAGCTACAGTACATCTCATTTTATCCTATTTCTGCTGTGCTAACTCTATTATTTTTATTTCTACCTTCTGCTATTTTTTCTATTATATTTCTATGTTTGCCTGCTTCTACTTTGCCAAAAGTCCTGGCAAGTCACAAAAGCATGCAAATCTGAATTGTGTCTTTTTTTGCCTTTTCCATTTTACATATTCAGAAGTATTAAGACTAAAATCAACTCTAATTATGAGCTGAGTACAATTACTAAGCAATATGGAAAATATAAAAATGAATATGTCATGATCACTACATTCCATAAATTTAGCAAGCAGGAGAGACAAGCATAGTCACAGATAATTAAAATTCTAGGTTATAATAGGATCATTCGTGTGATTAAAAACATATAAAAAGAGGAATGTGGGAACATTAAGGAGTAAAAGTCAATTAGGCTTTATTGGTATGAATGTAAAGAGGTGTTATCAAGGGAAAGCACATGGGATGAACTTGAACCAGAATCCCAATAAGGAATAACCAAAACTCTGTAATTGTCACAATTTCTTACCTGCCTAATTAAACCCTAAGAAATGCTACTCTGGGATGTAGGAAGGTTCATTTACCTCTGATGTTGACACCAGGAGAACATTTTGTATTACATGTTCCAACATGAATTTTTCTCAATATTTGGAATATACCTG
This sequence comes from Pongo abelii, assembly GCF_028885655.2. NCBI lineage: Eukaryota > Metazoa > Chordata > Mammalia > Primates > Hominidae > Pongo > Pongo abelii. The sequence goes on along the minus strand of NC_071990.2, from coordinate 81,500,778 downwards.
GAAAAAAACTTATCTCTCTTTTAGTAACTCACTGTAGGTATCATAAAAATATCTTAAGCATATTGTAATGCAGTACTTACTACAAGTTCTATAATTATTTATTGCCGATGGAGTAACATTGGGTTTTTTTTGGAAATTGCCTTTTTTAAGTTTCAAAGGAATACTGATGTTAAAAAAGATTACTGAAGAAAAGTTCTTTTAGACTGAGAGAAGGATGAAGTATATACATGGAAGTTGTTGACTAACAATGAATCTGCTTTAAAGTAGATTCTACTTTAGTAGTAAAGTAAATCCCACTTTCTCTAAACCTGTTTCCTCATCTGTGAAGTATTTCATTTCTTTATATTCCCAATGCCATCACAGACAGTAGAATGATTTTATAAATATTGCTTGAATACAGTTTGCTTGAATGCAGTTTACCTGACACCCTTGTATAGTTTCAATTTGGGGGTTTCATTCAATTTTAGCAAAATTCTTGACTTGAATTTATCTCTACCTATCTTGCCTATTGTGTATCTTGCCTATTGTGTATCTAAGCCACTTTTCCTATGAGGAGAAGTTCCAAAAAAGAGTTTTCTTATTCATGTTTAAAAGAAAAATATCTATCTATCCATCCATCCATCTATCTATCTACCTATCTATATTAATATGCTCTGACTTAAAAACAGCATTATTGCTATTAATAAAAAATACATATAAATTACGGTGGGCACTTTGAAAAATTATTTTAAAAATATCTTACTATTATTTTCTGGGACCTTAAAATAAAATGGACTGTGTCTAAAATTAGCTTGATATATATTATTTTCAAGCAAAATTCATAAATATATACCTTCTATTTTGATTATATAATGATGACAACATTTTAACCATATTACATTAAATGGCTGGAAATAAATTATGTAAAATATATAGAACATATTAAATCCCATTTGTCAATTTTGGCTTTGGTTGCCATTGCTTTCGGTGTTTCAGTCATGAAGTCTTTGCCCATGCCTATGTTCTGAATGGTATTGCCTAGGTTTTCTTCTAGGGTTTTTATGGTTTTAGGTTTTATGTTTAAGTCTTCAATCCATTTTGAGTTAATTTTTGAATAAGATGTAAGGAAGTGGTCCAGTTCTAGTTGTTTGCATATGGCTAGCCAGTTTTCCCAGCACCATTAAATAGGGAATCGTTTCCCCATTGTTTTTTTTTTGTCAGGTTTGTCAAAGATCAGATGATGGTAGATGTGTGGTGTTATTTTTGAGGCCTCTGTTCTGTTCCTTTGGTCTATATATCTGTTTTGGTACCAGTACCATGCTGTTTTGGTTACTGTAACCTTGTAGTACAGTTTTAAATCAGGTAGCATGATGCCTCCAACTTTGTTCTTTTTGCTTAGGATTGTCTAGGCTATAGGGGATCTTTTTTGGTTCCATATGAAATTGAAAGTAGTTTTTTCTAGTTCTGTGAAGAAAGTCAATGGTAGCTTGATGGGAATAGCATTAAATCTAGAAATTACTTTTGGCAGTATGGCCATTTTCATGATATTAATTCTTCCTATCCATGAGCATGGAATGTTTTTTTTTTTTTTTCATTTGTTTGTGTCCTCTCTTATTTCCTTGAGCAGTGGTTTGTAGTTCTCCTTGAAGAGGTCCTTCACATCAGTTTCTGCACAGCAAAAGAAACTGTCATCAGAGTGAAGAGGCAACCTACAGAATGGGAAAAAATGTTCACAATCTATCCATCTGACAAAGGTTTAATATCCAGAATCTACAAGGAACTTAAACAAATTTACAAGAAAAAAACAAACAACCCCATCAAAAAGTGAGCGAAGGATATGAACAGACACTCTCAAAAGAAGACATTTGTGCAGCCAAGAAACATATTAAAAAAAGCTCATCATCACTGGTCATTAGAGAAATGCAAATCAAAACCACAATGAGATACCATCTCATGCCAGTTAGACTGGCGATCATTAAAAAGTCAGGAAACAACTGATGCTGGAGAGGATGTGAGAAATAGGAACACTTTTACACTATTGGTGGGAGTGTAAATTAGTTCAACCATTGTGGAAGACAGTGTGGTGATTCCTCAGGGATCTAGAACTAGAAATGCCATTTGACCCAGCAATCCCATTACTGGGTATATACCCAAATGATTATAAATCATTCTACTATAAAGACATATGTACATGTATGTTTATTGCAGCACTATTCACAATAGCAAAGACTTGGAACCAACCCAAATTCCCATCAATGTTAGACTGGATAAAGCAAATGTGGCACATATACACCATGGAATACTACGCAGCCATAAAAAAAGAATGAGCTCATGTCCTTTGCAGGGACGTGGATGAAGCTGGAAACCATCATTCTCAGCAAACTAACAAAGGAACAGAAAAACAAACACTGCATGTTCTCACTCATAAGTGGTAGTTGAACAATAAGAACACAGGGACACTGGGAGGGGAACATCACACACCGGGGCCTGTTGGGGGGTGGGGCACAACGGGAGGGACAGCATTAGGACAAATATCTAATGCATGCAGGGCTTAAAACCTGGATGACGGGTTGATAGGTTCAGCAGACCACCATGGCACATGTATAACTATGTAACAAACCTGCACTTTCTACACTTGTATCCCGGAACTGAAAGTATAATAAAAAAGAGAAGAAAGAACATACTAAGATATCAGAGGTATATAACTAATATACAATTGTCCTTGTTTTTTCTGTTAAATTTTATGAATTTAATAAATTCAGATAATATATGAAATTACATGCTTCAAATGTAAGGCAAATAGTACAGTATTTACAAAGCAGATTTTAATAATAAATTTTCTCTATAACTTAGTGCTCTTAAGTTATAACAGTAGAACTAACATAAAGATAGTATTGTCCTTATTTTCTCCTAATTAAATATTTATAGTAAAAATGACAGTGAGCAGTTAAAGAACAATCTGCAGTGTAATTTTCTAAGAACTCACTTTTCAGAGTAAATTTTTCACATATTTTTCAATTTGTATTTACATTATCAATCAAAATTTTCTAATCAATCACTCTTTAAATTTTTACATTGTTATTAGCATTAGCACAATTCCCTCAAAATATAAAATTATAGGCTGAAAGGATGTTATTTAAAATATATCCCACAAAATTGATAGTGTTCACAATTGGGTCTCTGAGGAGGCCCCGTAAAATTGCATTTCCATCTCCACTCAAATTCTGAATCCATTTGAAAATAAGACTATAGAGTAAAGCACATTGTACCAATGCATTACCATCATTAATCTCATATTGAGGAGTGGGAATTAATTCCAAAAACAAATGGGTTTCCTTAATTGTAAACACCAGAATTATGCCAATTTAGCTCTCAATCATGGCAGCACTGGTTAGAAATACGTAGATTTATCATAATAAAGAGAAGGCTGCACTAGGGCACCAGATCCAGGCAGCACAGGAGAGGAATAAGGGGTGAGCTGTACATGCCCAGTTTATACTTCAAATTCAACAATTAGCTTGTGCCTTGCTTTCCATCCCTCCTCCCTACAACTCCATCTTCCAGGGGAAGAGTGCCTGAAAATGGAGCAGCAGCGCCAGGATCATTTCACTAATATCTCTCCCTTCATGGAAGTAAAACATCAAGAGAAGAAGATTTACCACTCTAGCTCTATGCAATATATTTTTAAAGCTGAAATTCTAAGTTCTCACCAATTAAAAATCAAATTAATAAGTAACCTAAGGAAATATACAGTGTTATTAACCATAGTATAACACAGTAACTAGCAATATAAGCTTAAAATGATTGACTTTTTCTTTTTCGTAATGTCTGTACATATGAGAGCAGGGACAAGCCTGCAATATTTTATACCTGGAACATATAACTTTTAAACAATACCCTCTTCTATACAACAAAATTATTTTCAGTAATAAATTATGATATGAAATAAAGAATAACAATGGGAAGAAAAAATAGTTTTTTCTTTGAAGATTTTGAAAATTTGTTTTTGTTGAACTTTGTAAATCTATATGTATATCATAAATATATGTATCTTATATATACATTATATATAATTATTCCCACTAAAAAATTAAAAATTATTAAACCAAAAAAAAGAAAAAATATATTGGATTATTTTTTTCCTTCAACTTTTAAGTTCTGAAATACATGTGCAGGATGTGCAGGTTTGTTACATAGGTAAATGTGTGCCATGGTGGTTTGTTGCAAAGATCATTTCATCACCTAGGTATCAAGCCCAGCATTCATAAGATCTTCTTCCTGATGCTCTCCCTGCCCGCCTCCCCAACAACAGGCCTCAGTGTGTGTTCTTCACACCCATGTGTCCATGTGTTCTCATTGTTTGGCTCCCACTTAACATGTGAGAACATTCAGTGTTTGGTTTTCTGTTTCTGTGTCGTTTTCTGAGGATAAGGGCTTCCAACTCCATCCATGTCTCTGCAAAGGACATTATCTCATTTCTTTTCAAGACTGCATAGTATTCCATGGTATATATGTACCACATTTTCTTTATCCAAGCTATCATTAATGGGCATTTGGCTTGATTCCATGTCCTTGCTATTGTGAATAGTGCTGCATTGAACTTATGCATGAATGTATCTTTATAATAGACTGATTTGTATTCCTTTGGGAATACAAATTTAACCCACTAATGGGATTGCTGGGTCAAATGTTATTTCTGCCCCAAGGTCTTTGAGGAATTGCCATCCTGTCTTCCACAATGGTTGAACTGATTTACATTCCCACCAACAGATTACTAGTTTTAATTAAATTAATGTGGTTTTTTTGTTTGACAAACTGGGAGAAATCTTATACACTGATCTGTGTCTTCATTTTTTCTGCTATAACAAAAATATCTGACACTGATTAATTTATAAAGAAAAGAACTGTATTTTTTCACATTCTGGAGGCTGGGGAGTCCAACATAAGGGTATGAACATCTCTGAGGACTTCTCTGTCTGCTTTGAAGAGGGCATTTTGAAGCTGCATCCTCTGTAGGGAACAAATATCGTGTCCTTCTGTGGCAGAAGAGATGGAAGGGGAAGAACAACTCACATGCTATGTGAAGCTTCCTTTATGAGGACTTTCATCCCATTCTGAAGGAAGAGACCTGCTGGTCTAATCATCATCTCTTAAAGACCTTACTTGTTAATACTATTACATTGTCCATTAAGTTTGAACGTCTGTATTTTGAAGGGGACACATTCAAACCATAGCAATCTGTCACCATAATAAATACTAACAATATTGTGTTTAATGATGACTTCATGGATGTGAATCTTCCTCACATATTCATGTTCAATAAAACATGAAGCTCCCTCACATATTCATATTCAGTATATCCAGATTTTTGTCAATCTATCTTTACTCAGAGATTATTGGAGAAAAAGACTCTTTTATTGATGCCAATTTTGAAAAGTTTCAGTGAAGCAACAGATGCACAAATAGGAAAAGTGTTAAAGGTTAAGTTGGGTAAAAACATATGAAAATCCTGTTTCACACCGAATTTCAGAATTTGTAGTATTACTGAAGTATTAGTTTTTAGGATTAAAACTAATACTGAAGTATTAGTTTTTTAGGATTTATTCTGGAAGCTTTCAAATGGCTTCATACTTGAAATAAATTTACGAAAACATCTTCACCAGAAACTTCATCATAAATTTGAGTTATATGTCATTAAAAACTTCCAACACTTTTCTCCTGCAAAAATCAGAGCAAAAGACTAAATGACGGTAAATCCTGACATTATTTGATCCAGTTTTCTAGAACAAATACCCAGTTTTTTCTGACAATAACTACCATTTGACTTTGTCTTCTTTATTTTTTCTGGCAATATAAGAACACCGTCTGTCATTTATCCTGGAATTTTTCAAAATTTGTATATTTTTTCTATTTAAATATCCATTTCTTCACATTTTATTGTTGCATGACTAATATTCTTTATAGTTTTTGTGCAGCAAGAATCATCAAGGAACCATTTTAGAGCCTATTTTTCACTCTTCAAGGCTAACTCTGTTCATTTGCAAACATTTTTGTGGTCACATAGAATGTCAGAATTGAAGTAACTGAAGTTCTGTTTCTTTGATTTACAATCAATGTCATTGTTTCCTTCCAATGTTTTAACGTAAGAATATGTAGTACTATATGATTGGACATACTAGCAGTAAATTAAGGTAGTTCAAATGTTTCTGAACCATTATAAACTTATTTTGGAAACCAATACAAGTAGTCAAGTCCTTATATGTTGGGAGCATTCTATATTATTTTTTCCCAAATTAACAATGTTATTAAAATATTAATGACAAAAAAAAATCTTATTTTAGCCAGGCACAGTGGCTCATGCCTATAATCCTAGCACTTTGGGAGGCTGAGGCAGGTGGATCACTTGAGGTCAGGAGTTTGAGACCAGCCTGACCAACATGGTGAAACCTCGTCTCTACTAAAAATACAAAAATTAGCTGGTGTGGTAGCAGGCACCTCTTATCCCAGCTACTCAGGAAGCTGAGGCAGGAGAATCTCTTGAACCTGGGAGGCAGAGGTTGCAGTGAGCCCAGATTGTGCCACTGCACTCCAGCCTGGGCAACAGAGCAAGACTCTGTCTAAATAATAATAATAATTATTATTATTATTATTTTAAGTGTATAAATCTATATATGTAACACATAAAAATAAAACATTAACCACAGCAATTATTAAATGTAACGGTTGGCAAACTGTTTCTTTTTTTTTTTTTTTTGAATATACACAATTGTTTATTATGAAAAAGTTTTCCACAAACATTCATGTGCACATTTTTGTGTAGATATATGTTTTAATTCCATTTGGGGAAAATATCCAAGAGTAAAATGACTGGAATGTATGGAAGGTATATGGGTAATTTCTAAAAATGATAAACTGCCAGGCTTTTAAACAAAGTGGTTGTACACACTCATCTTCATTAACATTTGATATGACCAATTTTTAAAAATTTAGCCGTTCTAGTAGGTGTGTACTAGTATCTCATGATTTTTGTTTTCATTATCCTTTGAAAAAATATTTTGACTATGTTTTCATATTTTTTAACTTGTTTTTTTCTTTTTTTTATTATTATTATTATTGTTATTATTATTATACTTTAGGCTCTATGGTACATGTGCGCAACGTGCAGGTAAGTTACATATGTATACATGTGCCATGCTGGTGTGCTGCACCCACCAACTCGTCATCTAGTATTAGGTGTATCTCCCAGTGCTATCCCTCCCCCCTCCCCCCACCCCACAACAGTCCCCGAAGTGTGATGTTCCCCTTCCTTTTAAGAGCCAGATAGTATTTTAGGCTTTTTGTGAGCCAAGAAGCAAAACTGAAGATATTATATAGGACTTATCTAACAAGAGAAAAAAAAATTCCACAAATTATTTTTAAGTCATATTCTGGATTTGGTCCATAGATTACAGTTACCAACCCCTCCTTGATTTAGACCTTGCCAAAAAAAAGGGGATTTGGGGGGAAAAATATATTAATTGAAATATTTTCATCATAGTAACTGACATTGTTTAGAATTGTCAGCGCATGTTCATTATTTAAAATGTAGACTTATTTTTTATTACTTTTAAATTATCTATAGATAATGTAATCCCTCATATTGCTCACAATGAAACCACCCCTATTGGTTGTCACTACATATAAACAGAATATTAATAAATGGGGAATGAAAAGTAACTCTTTTGAAACACTTCCTCCATAGAGTATGGTCTCCTCTCTTTTGTCTCTTGGTGGGCCAATGTCTTGATTTGTTTTCATTAACATGAAATATAGTAAACTATAAATGAAAGACTATAAAGTTCAGAAAAACTACAACTTAAAAATTATGGCTCTTCTCTTTTTTTCCTCTGTCAGTCAACATTCTTTTAGTACAAAAAATCCCATCTGCTATGATTCAGTTCAATGAACTTAGAATGTGAGTGCTTATTTCACCTTTAAATAACCCATTATCACTATACAAAATGACAGAAAGTAGAGTACCCAATTGTTGCTGGTAACCTACTTCCATTAAACAACCTTTATTTTAAATTGTTTTACAATAGGATTCAGTAAGTGTTAAATAACTTAGTTCTCTGCCTATTGTTTGCTGGCAGTCACATAATTACAAAATGTCCACTAGTCTACAGTATTTAAAAAAAATATGTAAAACTTGGATAATACCTACAACCTGATATTAAAAGAAAAGAGGAAATAGATATCTTGTAAATCCTTTTTACCTCTGAGATTCTATGACATTTCCTTATAATTTCATCAACTGAAAATTTGAAGAACCAATTGTTAGTATAATATTTGGTTATAAAGCATTCATGTTATGACAGAGAAGCAAAATTGTAAAACATTAAAAGCAAAATAAACAAAATTTGAAAGTCAGAGTAGATCAAGGAAGCTAGTTGGTCTATTTGAATGTCTAAAAATCAAAGATGGCAAATGTGGTCTTTTAGAACAAAGTAAATGGATTGACTCATTTTGTATAATATCATCCTAACAATGAAAGGTTTAGGAGTAGACTTTTAGTCTACTAAAGGCCAAGGCAACCATATTTGGCTAGTATCCCTCTTAGCCTATGAAAATCCCTAATTGCCTAGTGTTAAGGAATTTTTCTCATTATGATTCAGGGCACTAGACCTTATCAATAATTTGCAAAATTGTGTGAATATGCTCAATAGCCACCTTAAGAGACAGCTTCCTATGTGAAACTCAGGTTTGATGTGAAAACAAATAAAATTCATAAAGATATTTAGGTACTTCATGGGAAAAGAAGGTTATCATTGGCTATTCACAGAATATAGAGACATATTACTAAGTCAACCATCTGTCAAATTACTTGTATATAAAGCAAAACTGGACTTGAGTTTTAGGACACCTCAAGAACATTTTAAAATTTGGCTACTTTAAAAAATCTGTTGCACGTGTAAAATACAAGATTCAAAGTCATACATAGTATAATTCTAAGAGTTTAGAATGTTTTAAAAAATACAACAAAGATTTAAAATCTAAAACTGATCACTGATCTTTTTGCCTCAGCTAAAAATGGCCCTAAGCCAGGAGTGTAAACTTCAGCCTGCAGGCCAAATCTGCCTACCTCCTTTTCTGGAAATAAAAACCAAGGAACACAGCCCATTTATTTTCATATTATTTCTGGTTGCTTTTAAGCCACAATGACAGAGTTGAGTAGTTATAACAAAGACTTTATGACCCCAAAATATTTACTCCCTGGCCCTTCACAGAAAAGTTTACTGTTCCCTGTCCTAAACTAACATATCCAACTTCAAAAGAGAATAAATATTACAATGATGTTCAAGATGAAAGTAGGAAATACTAATTTGTAATCCTTAAACTGTAAATATAGGACATTCCTGACACATATATTAACTATAAAAGTGGTATTTGTTTCCCAGTGGTAAAAGGAAACCGGACTCTAAATCCAGATACAAGTTAAGTTTCCTGTTTATATTCTTAGATCCATCTATTCTGTCCCCTTCTAAGAATCAACTTTCCCAGTCAGAAACTGATCAGAGCCTCCAACCCAACTCTCTATTCTAAATTTTTGCTTCCCATAGTTATAGCACTGTTTCAAGGTTTTCCATTCCCTACAACATTGGAAATTTCCTGTATCTGAAGTTCCCTCTCTGTGGTGAATCATAATAATAATATGCTCTGAATAATTTGTTTGCTGCAGTATAGCAATGTGGTAGCCAGGATCTAAACTGTTCCAAAAAGTTGAGAATATATAAGCCAAGTCTGAGAGTACCCAAAGGGATAGATATGCTAGCTGCAGCTGTCTTCAAAACAATTGAGAGACATAATTTTGGTTTTATAAGGTAAGTAAATATGACTAATAAACTTAAGACTCTTGCATAAGATCCTACTTTATACTTACAAGCACCCTCATGGGGGACTGAGAGGTGAAATCCTGCCAAACTTGTTGGACATTCAAAAACTTTACTCATAACACGATTTTGCTATTTAGAACTCTTCTGGATCCCACTAAAGAGGCACTTCCCTCTGGTTAAGAACTCAGATGAAATTTGTTTTCATCCATGTGTGGGACTGAATTCAGCCCAGGAACTAAAGTAACTGGGTTAAGAGGCAGACATACTTGGCTGGCTTTATATCCCATAGCTATGAAATGATAACAAATAACTGGAAAGCTGGGAGCAACTAAAATAATACCCAACTGATAACCGACAAACCTTAGTTGGTGCCATAAATTTATTAGAACCAATAAATCAGAAACAAGATGATGTAGGTATCAAGGGACAATATTATTAATACCTTATTAGGTAAGGGTGGGAGTCATATTAATTTTTAGCAAGCACAGGAAAATAATATAAGCTAATATTATGTATTAAAAGTATGATAGAAGAACTGAGAACAGGTAAAATGAACCCTCCTTGCTTCTTTGTGGACCTACAGTCTTCTTTATTTTCCTGTGTTCACCAAGTGCCTATCATTTTATTTTATTCTATTTATTTTATTTTTGGGACCAAGTCTCACTCTGTCACCCAGGCTGGAGTGCAGTGGCACGATCTTGGCTCACTGCAGCCTCCGCCTCCTAGGTTCAAGAGATTCTCCTTCCTCAGCCTCCCTAGTAGCTGGTATTTCAGGCACCCACAACCATGCCTAACTAATTTTGTTGTTTTTTAGTAGAGACGGAGGTTCACCATATTGGTCAGGCTAGTCTTGAACTCCTGATCTCAGGTGATCTGCCTGCCTCGGCCTCTCAAAGTGCTGCAATTACAGGCATGAGCCACCGTGCCAGGCTGGCTATCATCTTAAAGCAGTTAATAGAAATGTTTCAATAAACACATGTTCTTCTATCTAAAATCCCCTCTTGACTCTGTCCATTCTATCTCATCTTCTTTCTTCTTCCTCTGTTAGTACTCAATTTTAAGAGAAGCTTCTTAAAAGCTGTGAAGCCCGATGGAGTCAGCTATCATATTGTAGCACATTACACTGTAATTAATTTTCATTGAAATTATATTTTGGTACTATTTTATTTTAGTCTGTCAGGAATTTTGACTGACTTCGTAATAGCATTTTTGCTATTATATAAGTGATACAGGCTTCTTATGAAATGTTTACAGATTCTGATGGAAAAATAAAAATTACCTGTAATTTCTCCCACCTAGACATCAAGACACAACTGTTTTTAACATATGCTCTTTCAGATAGTATATCCATTAAATATTTTGTATCCTATAATTCACTTGTAAAATCTTTTAGTAATATCTTTTAATGTCAGCATTTTATTTTTACATGATCATTTGATGAGTATATAATAATGTATAATATTCAATCCCTTGTTATTTATATTTTTTCTAAATTTTTCTATATAAACAATATTATGAAGAGCACCCACAATTCCTTCTTTAGGCTAAATATCTGTAAGTGTGGGTCAAGGGATTCTATATGGGTCAAGGGATACAGTCTAAATATCTAGACTCATATTAATCTTTGGAATTCTATTGTCAAATTATCTTCTAGTAAGGCTGTACTAGTCTTCATTCCTAGCTCAGTATATGAGAGACAGGTCCGAAAGATGAGTAGGACCTTCCAGATGGAAACACTATTATAATCACACTGTACTAAAATAACATACATAAATCAGCCACTTTTTTTCTTCTGGCTTAAAATAATGAGATCTACATTCACCCAGGCAGCACTATAATACCAAGATAAACAAAAAGAGGTGTATTAAATGTAACACAAGGATAGACAAAATAGTTAAAGTAGCCACCATCTGTTTGACACTGACTAGAGTGAGAGTCAGCTGACAGAGAAAAAACCAGTCCTTTACCTCAGTGCTGTCCTTCTCTTCCATATCTTGTTTTTTGATTCACTTTTTTAGCAGGCATTTGCCAGCCTGCAGGGTGCCTCCAGATGCTCACTGAGGCCTGGACCAACAGTAATGGCTGTTCCTTCTTTCATCAGCCCATGGCATTTTTAACCCAGGACTGGTATTTGAGTAAGAATGAGGAGACCTAGGTAATTTTGTTGACCTACGGGCAATTAACCTTTGTTTCTTCTTCTTCAAATGGAGGATGAGGATGGCAGGTCTTATTAACTGACATCTCAGTTTCCTTCTATTTCCAGCTTTCTATGATTGTTTCAGAAAAGGAATGGAGAAAAAATTCAAAACACCCAAAACTTTGTGAGTTTCTACAAATTATCTGAATTGTTTTTTCTCTCTCTTTTATAAAAGTTTCAAATAAAATTAGAAATTATTAAGATTCTACCATGCCAAATAAAAAAAGCTCCATAAAGCTAAAGCACAGGTTTTCCCCAGTATCAAAGCGCAGGAAAATAATCAGTTGGATTCCAAATTTTAAACCTCTACTTCTGAAAGACAATTTACTTTCATTTTCTGAGTTCGTGCATATTATTTTTTGCCAACTTTCAAAAAACTGACAGGAAACAAATTAGTTCAGCAAAATACACTATTGAATAATATGAGAATTCCCAGAGCAAAGTCTGAAAATAAGCGAAAACTTAATGAACTGTCCATAAAGACATGTAATTTAGTTGACGAAAAATAATAGTAATCATTAAAAACTATAAAGTTGTCGGGACTCTTGCTGCTATAAAAACATATTTTTGGAAGGCTGAGGCAGAGAACTGTTTGAACCCAGGAGGCAGAGGTTACAGTGAGCTGATATCATACCACTGCACTCCAGCCTGGGTGAGAGAGTGAGACTCCCGTCTCAAAACAAACAAACAAACAAACAAAAACATATTTTTAAACGGATACTATACATTTTCCAAAGTGTCCCCTAATGCCATTTGCTTATATTAAAATATAAAAGTTATCCATAACCCATTTTTATATCAAAATATAAAAATAGCTTTCTCTAGAAATGTGCATGTGATTTTTATTGATTTACACTTTTTTTCACATTTTAACACCATCCATTCTAATCCAAAGACAGGATTTTTTTTCATTTTTCACTAATTATAACTGTTTCTTTCCTTAAAGTAATAGACATTAAATTAGTTACCATCTCTGAATAAAATTTACCTGTAATCTTTGTATCACAACAGAACGTCTCTCTCCAATCTTTTTCTTGGAAAAGAGTAAGTGTATATTCTGAAGGAGCACCTAGAATATTGGGTAATCAGAAGTTCACTTTTGTTGCTTTTTCACATTTATTATATATGATGAGAAACTCATCACCGTTCAGTGCTATCTAGAGAATTTCAGAAAGTACTGGCGAAAGCATATTTTATTTACAAATGTAAATTTTTTAAGGGATATAAAACAAAAATTATATGTAAAACTAAAATGTACAAAATTCCTTAAGTTTCTTTTATCTCCTGCTTGAAAGACTTCTAATTGGAAATAGAGACAATTTTAAACATGAGATACTGATTCAAGACAATGCTAATTGCTTGGCTTAAGTGTACATAATGCCTTTTGTTTTCCCTAAGATGTTGCAGCCAAAAACTCTCACCAGCCTCATAAAATATCACTTGAGAGGGCCATCATAATAAACAGATTCACTAAAGAATTAGTTGTAATGACCTTTTCAATCAGAGCAGTTTTTAACATTTTTTATTTGCTCTTTTGTTGCTATACTAGGAATTTTAGATCCTTTCTATTTCTGATGGACCTTAACAATAAGCATCAATGGTCATGTTTGTTGAGCAAAATGCTTTCAACTGATCCTTATTAAATCCTGGGGAGAGCTAGGTTCAATGGCTCATGCTGGTAGTCCCAGCTACTCAGTAGGCATGATCCTCGTGGGAGAATCTCTTGATTCAAAGAGTTTAGGGATGCAATGGACTATGTTCACACAACTGCATTCCAGCATGGGTAACAGAGAAAGACCTCATCTCAAAACAAAACAAAACAAAACAACACGAAACAACTGGAAAGACAGAGAAAGCAGATATTCCCATTTAACACATAGTAAAACTAAGGCTCTGAAAAATTGAGTGATTTGTGCAAGAACTTACTTTTAAAAAATAAGAAGGATATGTAGGAATAGAAGTCAGACTCTAAATCAAGTACTTATAGCTAGTCTACATATACTGACATAATCCCTTAATTTTTATATCACTTATGACAGAATTTATCATGCTGGACAGATCTGGGATGCTATACCTGAAGACTAATTCTGAAGTTCCACAGAAGCCCTTTATCCTCAAACCATTATATACACAAAACATTCCTAAAATGAACATCCTTTAAATAGATTGTCTAACTTCAGTCTGGCATTTGTACCTTAATTTTTAGGGCTTACTACAAATATCAATAGCATTAAACCTGGGGCACTGCCTATTCAAGTATTCATCTTTCTAGTGTCTAGATGATTGCCAATTAAACCCCACGAGAACAGTTGTCTAAGGAAGCTTTTCTATAATAGCAACATCATCTTTCCTCTGACTCCTATATTATCCCATTCCCACATTCCTATAAAGAACTACCTGAGACTGGATAGTTTATAAAGGAAAAAAGTTTAATTGACTTACAGTTCTTCAGGCTGTATAGGAGGCATGGCTGGGGAGGCCTCAGGAAACTTACAGTCATGGCAGAAGGCAAAGGGGAAAGAAGCACGTCTTACTATGGTAGAGAAGAAGACAGAGAGGGAAGGGTGATGTGCTATACACTTGTAAACAACCAGATCTTGTGAGAACTCACACACTATCACAAGAACAGCAAGGGGGAAATCTGCACCCATGATCCAATCACCTCCCACCAGGTCCCTCTCACAAGATTGTGAATAAAATTCGACATGGGATTTGGGTGGGGACACAGAGCCAAACGATATCAACTCCTAAGTTTACATTATCTGTCTTTCCCATCACTGGATACAACTTACTTTATAGGTTAATATGCTTTCACAGTATGAATCCCTGAGTGTCAAGTATTTACAAGTCACTATTGAAAATTGCAAGGCTCCAATTATTAGTGTGATTTTCTTCATGAACAAGTTCCTAGATGTGGCCTGTAAGTGGGGCAGCACACCAACACTTGTTTTATCTCAATAGAAAAGGTATCAATTATGTGTGAATTTGATCCTGTCATTATGATGTTAGCTGGTTATTTTGCTGGTTAGTTGATACAGTTTCTTCCTAGCCTCGATGGTCTTTACAATTTGGCATGCTTTTGCAGTGGCTGGTACTGGTTGTTCCTTTCCATGTTTAGTGCTTCCTTCAGGAGCTCCTTTAGGGCAGGCCTGGTGATGACAAAATCTCTCAGCATTTGCTTGTCTGTAAAGTATTTTATTTCTCCTTCAGTTATGAAGCTTAGTTTGGCTGGATATGAAATTCTGGGTTGAAAATTCTTTTCTTTAAGAATGTTGAATATTGGCCCCCACTCTCTTCTGGCTTGTAGAGTTTCTGCCGAGAGATCAGCTGTTAGTCTGATGGGCTTCCCTTTGTGGGTAACCCGGCCTTTCTCTCTGGCTGCCCTTAACATTTTTTCCTTCATTTCAACTTTGGTGAATCTGACAATTACGTGTCTTGGAACTGCTCTTCTCAAGGAGTATCTTTGTGGCGTTCTCTGTATTTCCTGAATTTGAATGTTGGCCTGCCTTGTTAGATTGGGGAAGTTCTGGATAATATCCTGCAGAGTGTTTTCCAACTTGGTTCCATTCTCCCCGTCACTTTCAGGTACACCAATCAGACATAGATTTGGTCTTTTCACATAGTCCCATATTTCTTGAGGCTTTGTTCGTTTCTTTTTATTCTTTTTTCTCTAAACTTCTCTTCTCACTTCATTTCATTCATGTGATCTTCCATCACTGATACCCTTTCTTCCAGTTGATCGAATTGGCTACTGAGGCTTGTGCATTCATCACGTAGTTCTCGTGCCTTGGTTTTCAGCTCCATCAGGTCCTTTAAGGACTTCTCTGCATTGATTATTCTAGTTAGCTATCCGTCTAATCTTTTTTCAAGGTTTTTAACTTCTTTGCCATGGGTTCGAACTTCCTCCTTTAGTTCGGAGTAGTTTGATTGTCTGAAGCCTTCGAACTTCCTCCTTTAGTTCTGAGTAGTTTGACCATCTGAAGCCTTCTTCTCTCTACTAGTGAAAGTCATTCTCCATCCAGCTTTGTTCCATTGCTAGTGAGGAGCTGCATTCCTTTGGAAGAGGAGAGATGCTCTGATTTTTAGAGTTTCCAGTTTTTCTGCTCTGTGTTTTCCCCATCTTTGCGGTTTTATCTACCTTTGGTCTTTGATGATGGTGACGTACAGATGGGGTTTTGGTGTGGATGTCCTTTCTGTTTGTTAATTTTCCTTCTAACATTCAAGATCCTCAGCTGCAGGTCTATTGGAGTTTGCTGGATGTCCACTCCAGACCCTGTTTGCCTGGGTATCAGCAGCAGAGGCTGCAGAACAGTGGATATTGGTGAACAGCAAGTGTTGCTGCCTGATCGTTCCTCTGGAAGTTTTGTCTTAGAGGAGTACTCAGCCTTGTGAGGTGCCAGTTTTCCCCCACTGTGGGGTGCCTCCCAGTTAGGCTACTTGGGGGTCAGGGACCTACTTGAGGAGGCAGTCTGTCCATTCTCAGATCTGCAGCTGTGTGCTAGGAGAACCACTACTCTCTTCAAAGCTGTCAGACAGGGACACTTAAGTCTGCAGAGGTTTCTGCTGCCTTTTGTTTGGCTATGCCCTGCCCCCAGAGGTGGAGTCTACAGAGGCAGGCAGGCCTCCTTGAGCTGCAGTGGGCTCCACCCAGTTCGAGCTTCCTGGCCGCTTTGTTTACCTACTCAAGCCTTGGCAATGGCAGGTGCCCCTCCCCCAGCCTTGCTGCCGCCTTGCAGTTTGATCTCAGACTGCTGTGCTAGCAATGAGTGAGGCTCCGTGGGTGTAGTACCCTCCAAGCCAGGTGCGGGATATAATCTCCTGGTGTGCTGTTTGCTAAGACCATTGGAAAAGCACAGTATTAGGGTGGGAGTGACCCAATTTTCCAGGTGCCGTCTGTCACCCCTTTCTTTGACTGGGAAAGGGAATTCCCTGAACTCTTGCACTTCCTGGGTGAGGTGATGCCTCGCCCTGCTTCCGCTCATGCTCTTTGTGCTGCACCCACTGTCCTGCACCCACTTTCCGACACTCCCCAGTGAGATGAACCTGGTACCTCAGTCGGAAATGCAGAAATCACCCGTCTTCTGCATCGCTCACACTGGGAGCTGCAGACTGTAGCTGTTCCTATTTGGCCATCTTGGCTCCACCCCAGCAAACACCACATGTTCTCACTCATAGGTGGGAATTGAACAATGAGAACACGTGGACACCAGAAGGGGAACATCACACACGGGGGCCTGTTTTGGGGTGGGGGGAGGGGGGAGGGATAGCATTAGGAGATATACCTAATGTTAAATGACGAGTTAATGGGTGCAGCACACCAACATGGCACATGTATACATATGTAACTAAACTGCACATTGTGCACATGTACCCTAAAACTTAAAGTATAATAAAAAATAAAAAAATATTACACTGAAAAAAAAAGAAAAGGTATCAGTTTATTTAAAAAACAAAAAGATTGTATACCAACCACAAGCCCAAAAGTATGATGAATTTCAATCAAAATTCTAGAAGTAATTACTAAAGAAGTAAGAAGTAGTTGTTTTTAGGTTTCAGCACTAGATTTATGAAGGTGATAATTCCATTGATCAGCAAAATTTAATAAATGTCGTATATTGGACTTTAGGTTAGACATCTGATCTAGCCTTTTATGGTGTACTTATAACAAAAATGAGGAAACATGGAATATGTAATTTTGACAGAATATCACAAAAATTCCTGGTCAATGAATCTGCATCAATCTAAAAAATGTTTTCTTAAAATATATGAGATATCTATCTTTCTACAGCTGCACTGATAGGAGTAGTGTCTAAAATAAAGGATGTGAGAGGAAAAAAAGTGATGTTGGCAAGATCGCTGAGTAGAAGCACATGGCACTCATCCCCCCTTCCCCACCATCACATACACCAAAAAACAACCAAGGAAAATCAACAAATAAACATTTATCATTTGACTGTAGTGTTGAAGGGAAGGAGCTGGAGTGCAGCGAGTTAGTGGAGATGCACCTGTGATGACTGGAAGCCCACAAGGGCGGGATGGAGGTTCCTATCACTGCAGCCACATCTCTCCCACCTGGATCAACCCAGAGTCACGAGGGACTTGCTCTTGTGGGGAAAAGGTAAGCAAAAGAACCCTACCAGCTCCCACTGTCACTGCAAAGACCTACAGTTCTTATTACAGGAGAATCTTGGAGTCCTTGCGAGTCCTGAACCTTGTTTGGGGAGCTGCTATGAATTCATGCAGCTGCTTCACTCCAGATTAGGAGCACAAGGTACGCACTTCCCACATTCCACCCACTGCCTATGAGCCAAGCTGCTGCAGCACAGCACTATCTTATTGTAGTTCTAAGTGTTCATGCTTCCCAAAGCAATCTACAGATTCAACCCAGTCATGCCAAATAAAATCATATCAAGCCAAAAAACTTCTGCACTACAAAGGAAACGATCAACAGAGTGAAGAGACAACCCACAAAATGGGAGAAAATATTTACAAACTGTCCACCTGATAAGAGATTAATAATCAGTATAGTTCAAAGAACTCAAAAGAAAAAAACACAATTTTAAAATGGGCAAAAGATCTGTATAAACATTTCTCAAAAGAGGACATACAAAGGCCAACAGTTATACCAAAAAATGCCCAACAACCCTAATCATCAGAAAAATGCTAATCAAAACTACAAGAAGATGTATTACCCAAGTTAAAATGGCATTGATCCTAAGGACAGGCAATAATGAATGCTGGCAAGCATGAAGAGAAAAGGAGACCTTCGTACACTGTTGGTAGGAATGTAAACTATTGCAGCCACTAGTGATCCTTTGTATTTTTCTGGTATCCATTGTGACATTTCCTTTTTCATTTCTGATTTTATTTGGGTCTTCTCTTTTTTCTTAGTCTAGTTGTGGGTTTGTCAATTCTGTTTCTTTTCAAAAAAACTTTTTGTTTGCTAATATTTTGTTTCAATTTTATTTCTGCTATTTCTTTTCTTCTAATAATTTTGTGTTTAGCTTGCTCTTGATATTTTAGTTCCTTGAGATGCATTGGTAGGTTATTTATTTGAAATCTTTCTATCTTTTGATGTGGATTTTTATTGCTATACATTGCTTCTTAATATTGATTTTGCTGTGTCCCATAGGTCTTGGTATGTTGTGTTTCTATTCTCATTTGTTTTAAGGAATTGTTTTTCCTTCTTAATTTCTCCCTTCACCGATTGGTCACTCAAGAGCATATTGTTTAATTTTCTCATATTTGTTGTCATCTTAAAAAGCCAAGAATATACAAAGAACACTGAATTTAGAATTAGGTTTAAGTTCAATTTTAGTTTAGTACCCTATCTAAGACCTGAAAAAATCATTTACAATATTTGAAATTTATTTTCATCTTATGAAATGTGGAAATAATATTTATTTTACAAACTTATAGTGGAGACTAAATGAAATGAGATTAAAGTACTTTGAAAATGAATATGATATAAGTGAATTATAATTGGGGTCTTATATTCTATTGAAAACTCAAAAGTAGTTACTTTCTTCCCAAAAAATATACAAAAGGAAATTTATCTAAACAGAGAAAATAATAATAAACAGGCTAGCCTATGATTCTCCACGGCAACATACAATGCCAAAAGACATGTAGAAATGGCTAAATTCTGAGTGAAAGAAATTATGACTCAGAATGTTATAACCAGCCACTATGGTAATTATTCATAACATAATGAATAGGCATTCTCAAAGGCTAATTTGAAGAATTTGTCAACTAGTAAAATGTCTTTTTAAAAACCTACATTAAAAAATCAAGTTAATAAGAGCCAAAGATAAATAAATGGGAGGGAAAAGCCATCGTAGAATGAATGGATACCTTATTGATCAATTTGAACATGCAAATAAACAGTTATTGGAATTATAGTTAACAAAAGGAATGCAAATGTTTGATATCTTGACAGTGTAAAACTATCAACATAACTTAAAATATCAAGACATGGGAAACATGAATGTGAGTTATTTTATATCATATATTAATCAGTTCATTAAAAGTTTTAAAGATGGTGTTTAAAAACATAATTATTGAAAATAGTTTTATTGACTTTTTCTAATCTTACAAGTATCTTTAAGACATAACTACCATCTTAGAGAGAATATATTTATATGTTCAATATTTCCTTAAGTCTTACTTTGAGTTTTTCCCTTCTATAAAACTAAATTTAACATATTTTATTTTTAAATACATGAACTTTAAAAGATTATTCTTCTGAATTTTGAAGTTTGACAAAGTTATTAACCCAAAACAAACATGTTGTTTCTTAATATTTGATGAAAAATGACTTAGAAGACAACATTTTGAAACCATTGTTTTGTTGTGAAGAAAACTCCAAGATAGGTTCCGACTGAAAAAGGTGTTGCTTATTTTGAACCCAATTTATTCAGCAAAATCAATACCACATTAGTTTTCAAATAGATATGGCCAGTGCTAACTTTCCTTTATATAACCATTGTTCATCAGTAGTAATGATTATTTTCAGCAATAACCGTAAACTGTGATAACATAGAGTAGTGTTTCATTGATTTTTACACTTTATTTAGACAATTATTTTTAATTGCATTATAGAAATTAACACTTTTGCACTACCTACATATGTAAGCATGTTAAAATAAGTTCACGATATAAGACACCCTAGAGAAATATTCTGCCTTTTTAAAAGCATACCTGGAGCCGGGTGTGGTGGCTAACACCTGTAATCCCAGCACTTTGGGAAGCCAAGGCCAGCAGATCACCTAAGGTCGGGAGTTAGAGACAAGCATGGCCAACATGGTGAAACCCCGTCTCTACTAAAAGTACAAAAATTAGCCGGGCATGGTGGCTCACGCCTGTAACTCCAACTACTTGGGAGACTGAGGCAGAAGAATCGCTTGAATCCGGGAAACAGAGGTTGCGGGGACCCAACATCATGCCACTGCCCTCCAGCTAGGGCTACAGAGTGAGACCCCTGTTTAAAAAGGGGGGGAAAAAAAGGATACCTGGTTCTGGTGCTTGGGAATGTTAGACGTGCATTTATTTAAAAACAATTGATTATAATTTATTCATCACATTTATGATAGAAATGTATCTTTAATCAATAATATGTTTTTAAATAGCCCATGTTAATATAAATGTAATATATTATTTATTTTCATATAATCCAATAAGGCTATATCTCCACATTAGCCTAAATTAGAAAGGCTCTCTAGTAGACAGCATATTAAACCAAACTGAGGTGGGTTTTTTTGTTGTTTTTTTTGTTTTTTTTTTGAGACAGGGTCTCCTTCTGTCGCCCATTCTGGAGTACTATGGCAGGATCTAGGCTCATCGCAACCTCCACCTCCCAGGTTCAAGCATTCTCATGCCTCAGCCTCTTGAGTAGCTGGGACTACAGGCGCCCACCACCATGCCCAGCTAATTTTTGTATTTTTAGTAGAGGCAGGGTTTCACCATGTTGGCCAGGCTGATCTCGAACTCCTAACCTCAAGTGATCCACCCACTTTGGCCTCCCAACATGCTGTGATTACAGGCATGAGTCACCATACCCGCTCTAAACTGAGTATTTTTAAGATCATATAATTCAATCAACCTCAGACATTTGAATATTTCATGCTCATTTTTGGTTTGGTTATTGTTTTTGCCTCACAATTTAATTTGTAATATTCTACTCATGTTAAAGAAAAAAACAGTTTAGATTTATTATGTATGAAGAAGATCAATGAAATAGAGCTTAGAAAGAAAGTCAGAATGCCTGATCTCACTTACTTCGAGTGAAATACTTATATTCTTTGAGTATCAATTAATATATCTATAAATTAGTTAAATAATTTTTGCTCATTTTCAAGGAGCAAACAAGGTAAAGCAGATTGATTTTATTAGTACAATTGCTCAATTGTAGTTAAAACCCCAAACTAAAAATCAAAATATTTTAGATTACTCAAAATATAAGTGGTTTTCTCATTATTTACTTTTCCCTAAAATGCTGTCTCATGAGATTTTTGGTCTGTTTTTACCATGTTTCCCCTGCTTCAAAGCTCTTCCACGGAATTCCTTCCAGAATATGATAAGGAACAGACACAAAAGTTTGCCAATAGGATTACAGGGCAGATTAAAGCCTCTGATGGATAGCATGCATCTGGTTTCACAGTGATATTAAAGAAGAGAGGATCTGAATCCACACGTCATTTACTTGTGCTATTCTTTTGTAATCCTTCCTTGTTTCTGGGTCTGAAAAGAGCAATGATACAGAAAACTAAACAAGAAATAACTTTGAGGCAGAACTGTGTGCACATGAAAAAAAAAAGGTGGCAGCATTTTTTCCCCAGGCAATGAAAAAAGTAATCTTCTTTTCTATCAAAAATAATCAGAAGGTTAGAATATGGTATGTTTATTCGGGGGAGGGGGTTACCGTAGTTATTAACCACAGTTCTTTGAGGAAAAGTAATTGTATTTTAGAGGAAATGTAAGATACATTTGGCTGAACAAGAGAGCAAAGCACAAAAGAAACCAATTATACCCCATGTTGTGAAATTACTTTAAATTTCTACCCTTAATCCTTGTTGGTTAAACTCTTGATTAACTGTTCAAAATGTGTTACTACAAGTCTGAAAGAGCTCCTGGGGTCATTAAATCCCTGTAGAATACCTTACTAGCTAAAAAGGCCTGTCTTTCTCTTCTAACAGATGATGTTTGTGTTAGGGGGGAGAGAGGTATTAGAGGAGAATGAAAAGAAAGCACCCTCATTTCAGACCCTATATTGGCCTATAGGCTTCCATATATACTCCCTTCACCCTTCCACTATAGCGTTTTCCAGATAAAATTAGTAAGTGTTGATGAATGAGTTACTAAATGTAACTGGCAGAGCCTCTTTAATATTCAGAGACCCACTGCAAGGAGAGCAAGGGGGAGGCAAATTCTACCAGATACCTGGGATGCTCTGGAAATAAAAGACCCAGTGAGGCACTGGGCTTCATCTGAAAACTGCCCTGGGAGCTATCCAAGGTACTAACCAGCCGCAAATTAAACCATGCACTCATTCTGATTAGTTTGTCCTTTGACAGCGGGAGAAAGCCGGGGAGAACGGGTAGACAGAAGGGAGAAATGTTATTCTACCTATTGTAAATTCAAATTCTGCCTTTGAATGTCACAAGTTATGCATACCTGAAAAGTTATTTCATCTCTCTGTTTCAATTCCTTCATCTGGATATGAACATAACTACTCTACCTATCTAATAGTATCATAAGATGTAGTGAAGATTAAACTTCTTGCATGTAAAGCCTTTAACACAGTACCCAGCACAGAAAAGGCTCTTCATAAATGCTAACTTAATATTATTAATGTATTAATAATATAATACAACAAGCACTAATGTCTCTTCTCCCAGAACAACTGAAAGTCACGTTTTGTCATGTCAGCCTCATGATTAATGCCTGTCTTTATTACTAGAATTTTAAACTCCAGAGGGACAGAAAGCATTTCACTTCATCCATTACTTTCCCAGTGACTGATTCAAATGTTCTGGAAGTATATTGTGTGCTCTCAGTACATAGTATATTATATATTCTCAATACACATTTTCAGTATGCAGTGGAAATGAATAAGTAAAGGAAGAAAATAATAGAGTAGTCATGAGATAAAGAGCAGGCTACATCAGAAACACCATTGGAAAGAGGGGAAAGTGTGCACAGTAGTTCAGCTTAGGAAGAAATTGAACTAAAAACATGACCAACAAAATATTTCTACATTTGTCACTACTTATTAGAAGCCATGTTTAGGTATTCCTGGAGCATAAAATAATATTATAAATACCTGGGCTAATTTTCACAATAAAATGTGTTAGCAATTAAGGTATTTTTCAGCTTTGACTTAAGGGTATCTGATCTTGTAAGTTTCTCTGTGTTTATCAACTATGCCCCATCCACAGGCAGCACAGCATAAAACTATTTATGCTGTGCCATTTATGCTATTTTAATGGTTAGAATCTCCATCCAAACCTCCTTCTGTAACCTCTTTTGACCCCAGGGATAGTTATTGATAATTATACTGACCTCATTAACCATCTTTTAGAACACTGTGTTTCTTCCCCTTCTGCATCTCATGTCTCCAATGCTTCCCCAGCTCAAATATTTACTTGTTTTTATGGCCATAATTTTATTTTTATTCTTTTCAAGCCAATGTGAATAAACATGCCAAATAGTGAATCTTCCCTGGAAAAGACTGCAACTTTGTGGACCCAGATACAAGTTAACTATCTGACTCTAATCCAACATGAAATCAATGAAACTTTGGAAAATGTGTGTCTGAATAAAGCACAGTGTACAGGCAGGTTGACTTACAATCATTCCAACCTCACTGAATACCAAAGCAACAAAGGAAAGTTTGATGAAAACTGAATTTTAAAAATCTATTTTTATGTATTTCCTAAGAGCCACCTGCATTTTGTGCAATTATACCAATTTCACTGTATTCAAAATATCACATTTTAAGAACAATACATTTCATACTAAAAAGCTAAGTATGTTTTGTCCTAATCAAAAATGTTCTTATTTCATGGAATGAGCACCCGAAATGAAGCAACAAGAGGATAATTACTATAAAATCACACACACAGTATATAGAATAATCCTATATAATTGGAGTGATGTGTAGGATAATCTGCTAGGTTTGTTGCCTTAAAGATTTTATGATTGTGTAAAACTGCATAGGCTGCATAAATTTCCTCTTTAAATGTCATATCATTTATTCTTTCTTCCTCATGATATGTCAGCCAAAAAAAATAGCTCATTTATGATAATCAGACATGAAGACTTTGCTTACAAATAAGTAGACATACAGCCATAATTGCAGGTTGATTGATTCTGAAGTCTTGCGGAGACCATATACTGTCTTACTAATGACTGTGACAGCTATGCATCATTAGAATCGAGGGGCTAAAGAACTCTCCCTACACATGGTATAATTGCACAGGTGTGGTGATTTGCATTTTAGTGGCACAGAAAATTACATTCCTAGAGAAAGAAGATCTTAAGTTTTTAAGTTTTTAAAAGTTGATTGGATTGATTATAGGGACTAGTAGTAAAGGAGGTATGGATGCTATAAATTGTCATCAAAGCTATTAAGAGTAACTTTTAAAATATTCATTCAAACCAAGACTTAGTTATATTATAAAGACCAATGTTATTACCAGTCACATTTATATTCTGTGAATTGCCTCTGCTTCTCATGTCAATTTTAAAGAAAATAAATATAAAAGTAAATGTACCATTTTATAGATTTGTTTGGAACTGTGTCCTACTTACTGATGTCATGGTACTTTTAGAAAATATACTCTCTTAATATCCTATGTAAGTACAAATGTTCCATCCTTTTCAGTAATAAGGGTAGAGATCATTGGTTTCTAGAATATTAGGAATCTGAGTATTGAAGTAATGGTATAAGATAAGCTATATTAAAATTCACCTTAAAGAAACAGGATGGCTTTCAGGTGTAAAAAAATATTTTATGGTAACAAAATTAATGGCATTTGGGATTTGTAAAAGAACTATTTATCTCAAAATTTGGAAATAAACATAGAACAGAAACAAATATAGTCAGTAAAACCAAATGAACCACGCTTATACTGCGCAGGGGTAACCAGTCAATTAAACTCAACTTCTTATACTGAGAGGTTTATGCCTCTTACGGGAATGACTCGTTTACCGCAGCTCAATTTTTTTAGCCATGTGAAGTAATCAAATAACTCTTGCTCCAATTTCATGCTGTCTGAACAATCTGACGTCTTGAATAGAGATTTCTGAACAGAGATGATATGTAGAGCAGCCAGCACGAGTCTCTTAGTTCACAGTATGTTGTAAATCTCTTGAGAATGGCCATTCCAAGGAAAGCAGCCAGAGTAGCATGACCTTTCCTGACCTAGCTTCAGAAATCAAGCAGTTTCACTTCTACTGAATTCTATTGTTTATAAATGAATCACTAAGGTCAACACAGAATTCTATCTTTATTTCTCCCCATAGCACATATTTATATGTTATTACTTAATTGCTTATTATCTATCTCCCTGTCCTAAAACATAAGCTTCTTGTGGGCAGGAATCCTGTTTTATTGTAGTTTACTCACTGATGTGTCCTCCACACTCAGCACTGTTCATAATACGTGCTAGTCAATGAATAAATAAATTGTCATGTTTCCCTTGATAGGTATGAAAAGAAACATGTTTATAGAAACAGGCACACTGAATTTTCAAGGTTGGAAGTTTAATAGCTCAAATTTGTGACTATTAAACTGTTTCATAGAATAATAGATCTATTATATGTTGCAGAAAACAGGGTTCACAGCTAAGTGTGTTTGAGAAACAGTGAATACCTCTTCACTCCTGAAAAAAACACGGATCTCTCACACATTCAAGGCTTCTAGAAATCTTAACTGTTTTTTTTAAAAAAAACGCTAAATTTTGTTCAGCTCACTTTCCCCCAATATATGACAAAACACTTCCATAACAGAGTTGTTATTTATCGCCCATGTAGCTAATTTGCCACAGAATGCATTTTAGTCCAAACTTCTCATCCTAATTTAGGGAGAGTTGATTTTTTTATATATAGGGTTGGAAGATGATAAGGGCTCCACTCTATGGCAGTATCACAACATTGTGAAATGAGGACTCAGAATTCAATCAACTTGCTTAAGGTCACAATAAGAGTTACTGGAAAGCTGAGAACCAAAGACTACTTCTCCTTACTTTTAGCAAAATGCTCTTTTCAACACCCTGGGCTTCTCAGATTCATAGACACCTTGGACTCATCCTGGATGGATGGTTATTCTCTCCTTAAGAACCCCATGAGAGACACAATTTGTAATCTCCTTCAGTAGCCTGTCCCATTATTTATCAAGTCAAATTCAGATTGCAATAGGGTGGGATTCCATTACAGAGGGAATGTATTTTCTTTTTCTCATTTAAAATGCTCCATTAAAAAAAATAATTTATGATAAATTCACAAGTACAATTTCCACTTGTTCCTTGGCCAATAGGGTGGTGAAGCTTGGAGCAGTGTCTTCAGTATGCACTCAGTCCTTGGCTCCAGGCCCCAGTTTAATGACAAGCTGAATCCTCACACTGATAGGCCCCTCCCAGTGAGGCTGCCAAGTGTTCGTCATAGTCATGCACATTAGTCGGTCACAGGAATGGAATGTGAAATGGTCAAGAGTGGAGCAGACACTAAGGCAAAAAGTTTTTCAGCTCCAAAATGCTGGACACTTAAAATACAACCTCCCTATGTTCTACTGAAATAATAAAATATGTAATTAAATCATCAAATTCTGTTTTCACATCCTCAGTCAAATATTTTCATCATGCTACTCATTTAGGGACACAATTTTATTTATAAAAACATTTTTCTATAGATAGGCATTCATCCATCTACTCAATTATGTTATATAATAAACAGAATCTTAGAAAGCTAGATATAAAACGCTATGGGAAAAAGAGCATAGGCTTTGTATTCCCACAGGGCCAGTTTGGATTCAATATCCACTTCATCAATTGCTGCATAGCCTTCAGCAAGTTACTTAACAAAGCTAAGATTCTCACATCTGAAAAATGGGGACAGTAAGTAGCATTTCAGTGTACTTTATGAGAACTGAATAAGAAAATTTATTTGAAAGTAGCTGGCACAGTGTCTGGAGGACAGTAGGTTTTCAATAAATATTCTTTCCTGTCTCCTACATAAAATGAGAATTACATTTTAAGTTCACTGGGGAACTCAAAAATTAAAAAAGTTTGAGCTTGATCCTCTTATAAACAAAATGGTGTTTTATGTGAATTAATACCCATTTATCTACTTGTTTGTAAATGTCATCTTTTAACATGGTCAACTTTTAAAATGGTAAACCATTTTACAATAGGTTACATAAATATTTTTTCTCTATTATTTGTTGGCAAAAGCCTAAAAACTAAGCAGATCAATACATAAATTTTAAAAACTACAAAATAGACTGTTGTGTTCTTTATCTGTTTACTAAAATTCCAGTAGTTATACTTCAAGCCTAATATCAAGGGAATTACATATCTAGATAGATAGATAGATAGATAGATAGATAGATAGATAGATAGACAGATATATCAAAGAAAGGAGGCACATAATTAAACCTCTATGCATACAAACTTTGGCAAAAAGTAAGCCAAAGGAAATAATGCACAGCAAGGACAAAACAGACCTGTGACATATCTGTGATAATAGGAAATCTTTGGGATTGGCTAACTGATAAAATTCCAAACTTCAGATGACACATTAAAAAGTTTTACTGATACATGACCCTGCAGTCCACTTAAAGTATCCACAGAAATCTGTATATGGGTTTACCAAAAGATGTACTAGAATATTTAGAGCAGCAATACAAATAATAGCATCCATGCAGAAAACTACCTAAATTCTTACTAACAGTTGGGGTGAAAAATTATAATATGGTTATGTAATGAAACACTGTATACAATTAGTAATAAATGATCTATGACTAAGGCAACATTGTGGAATCTCTCAAGCATAATATTAAGCAAAAAAAAAAAACAGACACAAAAGAATATCTATATGATTCACTTCATGTAAAAGTTCAAAGCACACAGATCTTATTTATTATCGGGAGAGTAGTTATTCCTTTGGAGTTAGTAACTAGAAGTTGCCTTTTGGGAAGCTGTAATATTCTGTTTCTTGATAGGGGCATGTTCAGTTTGTGAACGTTCATTAGCTATACACCGATGAAGTGCCACTTTCCTCAATGTATTTTATACTTTTAGGTTGGTGCAAAAGTAATTGTGGTTTCAGACCATGAATTTTAAATTATTATAGCTAGGCTCAAACACATCTTTATTAATCAAAATAGGAACCATTAAAATCAACAATTTTTGCCAATGAGAAATGTTTATTCCTGTAGCATAAAAATCTGTGCTTCAGGATTTAACAAACTCTTAGAAAGCATTTTCTGTATCCTGCTAGTTGTGGAAGCATTTTCCCTGCAAAAAGTTGTGGAGATGCCTGAAGAAGTGGTAGTCAGTTGGCTAGAGGTCAGGTGAATGTGGCAGATGAGGCAAAACTTCTCAGCCAAATTCATTCAACTTTTGAAGCATTGGTCGTGCAACATGTGGTTGGGCATTGTCCTGGAGAAGAATTGGGCCCTTTCTGTTGATCAATGCTGGCTGCAGACATTGCAGTTTTTGGTGCATCTCATCGATTTGCTGAGTGTACTTCTCAGATGTAATGGTTTCATCTGGATTCAGAAAGCTGTAGTGTATCAGACCAGCAGCAAACCACCAATCAATGACCATGATCTTTTTTGGGTACAAGTTTGGCTTTGGGAAGTGCTTTGGAGCTTCTTCTCAATCCAGTCACTGAGCTGATCATTGCCAGTTGTCATATAAAATCCACTTTTCATTACACATCACAATCCAATTGAGAAATTGTTCATTGCTGTTGCATAAAATGAAAAGACGACACTTTGAAAAGACGATTTTTTTCCCCAGCTCATGAGACACCCACTTATAGAGCTTTTTCACCCTTCCTTCCAGTTAGCTTCAAATGCCGAAAGATGGTAGAATAGTTGACTTTGAGTTATTTGGCAATTTATCAGGTAGTTGTAACAGGGTCAGCTTCGATGATTGCTCTCAATCGGTTGTTGTTAATTGCTGATGGCTGGCTACTATGCTCCTCATCTTCAAGTCTTTCATCTCATTTGCAAAACTTTTTGAACCACTGCTGCACTGTACATTCATTAGCAGTTCCTGGACCAAATGCATTGTTGATGTTGAGAGTTGTCTCTGCTGCTTTACAACCCATTTTGAACTCAAATAAGAAAATTGCTCAAATTTGCTTTTTGTCTAACATCATTTGCATAGTCTAAAATAAATATAAATTAAACTGCAAGTAGTAAGTCATTAGCAAAAAAAAGCAAGAAATGTGCATTAAAATGGTGTATAACATAACCACATTTATTTAAGAATATATTCCAATATCAAACAGCAAATTTCAATAACTCAAAAACTGCAATTACTTTTGCACCAACCTCATTCCAAAAATTTTTCTTCACAAAACTAAATGTTTTACAATATTTTCACTAAATTGAATAATTAGTTTTGGCATACCCAAATATTTAAAAATCTGCTTAACATCAAGCAGACTCTACTATATAGTAAAACTTTAAATGAAAAAAGGTTTAGCATTCAAGATCATGTTGAAGAAGAAAATATGTACTTCAGATTGTCCTCAAACTATTCTAAAGGATTAATTCAGCCAATTAATTAAACTAATGAAAAGAAAATTTGTAAAACCAGTTGGTTGACTGAGTTGAAAGTATTTATTCTAGGGTCCTCATGTAATTCCTTTTGTGCTTATTCATCACTAGTAACTGAAGACTCTCAATTGGAGGCTCCAGTCCCTTCTACCACCAAACCCATGAGAATCACATTGACAGATTTTCTCCTGGGTAACAAGAGGGATCTACAGTTGGCTGGATTCTCCATAGCTGTCTTTCTAAAACCCAGCATTTTTTCTGCAGTTCTATATATTTGAGCTTTGCCTCACTTTCTAGTTTGTGTTCCAGTACACCTCTGATACCAACCCCTTAAACTGCAACCAGTTTGGCTGGAATCCTAAAAACTTGCAAGCTTCTTCTCTTTTAGGAGATGTGTCCTGTCCCAGTCCTTTTTGGCTAATGACTGAGGTTTTATTTCAAACTTCCTGAGCTCCTTTTGAATCCAAGACAGAACTACCAGCCTAATTAGAAGTACTTCATTTGCTGCTAAGCACCCACAAACCGGATTGTGCCTTTTAACAATGTAATTACCACTGATCAGCCTGAGATTGCATTGTGATCTTAAATACCGTAACTTTGCCCTTTTCCCATTCTTCCTTGAGTGTGTCAGCCCTAAGCCAGGCCATTCTTCCAGAATGGTTTATTCCTCTATTCATGATATGTTACCATTTTGTTCCAAGAAGCCGTAGGCAAAGCCCATGCAAAATATGATATTTTGAATAAAGCTCATAATCTCATAGTCACTGCCTTTTGGCCACAGATGTAACCAATAAAAATATACCAGTTTACATTATTTTGAATCTAAGTGACCCAAAGGCATGGAGAATCCTCTAAATAAAAAAGGCTTTTATGCCTGCCAAAGACTGGAAAATGCAGACAATGATTGCAGTTCTACATTTCACATCATTTTTCATAAACATGTATAATCATTACAAGTTAAAATTGAAGTTCACTTGTGCCTCAAACTATAGAAATTACTTTATATCAAATGTCAACCAAACCTGCAAACTATTTTCAAGTAGGAAATAGGAAAAAAAAAACTTTGACATTTCACACTAAAAATATACTTTCTGCGTGTGTTCAAATAAAAATAAAATTATTCACCTTAATTTAATCTGGAATTAAATTAATATAGTTACATAATGCAATATGAAAAGACTAAAATTTTAAACAAAAATTCAAATATCTGAATTTCTAAATTATACATCAAAGGATTATCTGAAGCCCTAATTACTCTTGCAATGATCCTATTATGATAAAGTCAAACAAACAGTTAAACTTGACTATTTCAGTAAAAACAATCATTTTTGACTTTTTTGCAGTTACTCAATTATTCAAATCTCCTTATAGTGTGAGTTCATTGGCTCCTACTGATTTGAGATTTTCATTACAGCATGTCTACCTGGCCTAACCACCCCAATATGGAGTATAGGCAAATCTACTTATTGTGAAGTAGTAAGGTATTATTTACAGGTTACTAAAGACAATGATCCAAAAAGCAGATGATGGAGGAACACGTAAAGATATACCAGTTGGGTGCAGTTGGGAAGAACTCTAGATAATGTCAAAATGATCAAAATGATTTGCTTCAAGGTTTAAATGGTTGCTTCATGGTTTAAACAGCTGCAGCGTTGAATAAGTGGCTGCACTTCTGAAATTTAGAATCTGAGCATAGACAACAGATTTTGGCACAATGGGGTGTTGTCAGTAATTTCTGTAATTATAGGATAATCTTGCTAAGCTGTCATGCCTAGAGTTTTGAATTGGAAAAAGGCAAATTTCCCAGTGCAGTGAACATGATTTCTCTGACAGAAATGTAAGGAAAACTACATGCATTTGTTAAAATTGTAAATATTTGACAAAGGTACACTCATAGATGATGTTTCTGGTTTATTCTACTTAATAGAGAAAATTGTCAATAAAAAATGTAACTCTACAATATTTCATCTCTTATTCAGCATTCATAATAACTAATGCTAATGATGATTTGGATTAATTTAAAATGAAGGACATGCTTTTTTCTGAATGATTTATTTCAATTACTTTATATACTGGGTAATGTGCAACAAATTCAAGGTTTCAATTATTTAAAGCTTGTTTAGTTTTACTCTAATGCACTGCCTTAGTACTTATATATTTTTTAGCTTACTGTTTTGTTTATCTTATCTTTTAATTAAAAAAAGAAGCTATTGGAGACTCTGGAGACAATGGTCTCCAGAATTTTAGAAATATTTATTTCCCATTTCCAAAAGCTTCAACATTTGACACAGATGAGGTTTCCTGTTTTCAAGATTTTCTTTTAGTATTTTTTTCTTCTTTCTTTAATACACTTTTAGGTATTAAATTACTGTTTTAAATATTTGGCAAATACAAAATAATATATAAGATATATAATGCTATAAAGCATAGCAATACAATCAACTTTTAATTGACAAAAACTGTGTACATATATGGCATATAGCATGATGTTTTGGTATATGTATATATTGTGAAATGGCTAAATCAATTATTTTATATTAATTCAGCTGTGAATCTTAATATCCCATTGACTCATACAGGTGTCTTAAGTAACGTTTACATTTTTTGTTAATTTTAGTTATATTTAGTTATAGTATCTATATTTATAGTTATAAATATTCCAATTTTCTTTAAAACATTTTTACACAAAAACTTATAATATTAATTTTAAAAGTTTATAAAGAAACCCACGTAGGAGGCAGAATAGATGAGATAGTATATTAAACAATCCAAAAAGGATAGTGTGAGAGAAAGGTTTCTAGAATCAAGAATATTCTTTCTTATGCTCTTTTTATTTGTTACAATGTGGGATTCAGAACTGATCAGAGCTACAAGATCCAATTGGATCAGAAAGTCAAGAGTGAAGGGAAATAAAAATAACCATTCATACAATTCTCAAGAAGTATAATGTATGATAAGATTCTTGGACTAGATTATTTTATTTTTTCCTCTATTTGATTATAAGCTGTAAGTATAATAGCAGATTAATTAGGACTTGATTATGACTCTTTATATACTTTTGCTCACTGAGGGCCTCAGTTTTAAGTATAAATATAGCAAGTTAAGATGTCTTATCCCCTTATTTTGTAGATGAAGATTTCCAGTTCATTGGGAAAAAACTTACTTGTCATAAAATATAGTAAATTAGCATAAGAACTAGAATTGGAATTCAGAGTTGTCATTCTTTGTTTAGGATACATTTCAATATCTCAAATTATCCCTAAAGGTTATCTTAGTTAGAACTCATAGTCACTGAACTTAAGTTCTCACATAAACTTATATCTATTTTATTTTATTCATTTGTATATAAGGATAATATCTATTGTGAGATTATTCCTAAAATGTGGATAGCTTTGGGGAATTAAATTCTAAATTTATAACAATTCTTCTACCCCAAAATTAATAAACAACAACAAAGCCAAATTTTATTTTGCTCCAAGCAAAATAGTCTTTTTTTAAGAAACATCAGTGTTTACATTTACAAATTATCTAAGTTCAAAATTTCCTGCCAAGTCAATTGAATCCTAAAACATCACAATCAAAATGAATTAAAATAAGACTTTTTTTATATAATGGATTTGTATAAATATACATTTCATTGGCTTCATTAAAAATAGTTTTGTAAATTTTTTTTAAAAGTTCACAATTCAAGATTTTGTTCTAAATGAAATCATATTCTATTAATATTTCCTCAGATTTCTGGTTGATTTGGAATATGTTTTGCATATTTCAGTTTTTGTGTTTTTAAGACATATAAATGCAAAATAATACTTCCTCAGATTTCTGGTTGATTTGGAATATGTTTTGCATATTTCAGTTTTTGTGTTTTTAAGAAATATAAATGCAAAAAAAAAGAGCTTTGTCTACCTTTTTTACCTTTACTTTTATCTCTCTCTCGGGAAAGTTTCTCCCTGGTCACAGAGAAAGCATGCATAAAATAGGATGTGTTTTATTATTAAATGAATATGACTATTCACAAATTGAGAAAGATATAAAATAACTCTAATTTATAGTACATACAATTTGAGATTTCCACATAGTAAATATGAGTCAAAAACTAGACATCAGAGGGGGGGCGAAGCAAGATGGTGGAATAGAAATATCTGGTAATCATCTCCCCACAGAAACATTAAATTGAACAACTACCTACATACAAAAATACCTTCACAAGAGCTAAGTAAACTAGTAAAAAATTATTGTACCTGATTATAGCATAATGATAAGAAAATATGCATTGCAGAGAATAGGAAGGACAGTTTTACATTACATTTGTCACCCCTCACCTTCCCCAAAGCTAAAGAAACCGAGTGAGCGATTGTAGTGCCTGGTTGAAGCATAACAATAAGAAAAGATGAATTAAAGAGGGTAGGAAGGCCAGGTTTAAATTATCCACATCAGCCCTTCCCTAACCCTAGGCAGCACAGCATGGAGAGAAATACCGTCCTCTTGAGGGGAAAAGGCTGAAGTAAACATGGAACTTTGCCTTAAACCCCAATATTAGGTCTGCCACAGTAAAACACAGCACCAGGGAGATCCTCACAGCCCCTGTCTCTAGGTTGGTACCCCAGACTGAGACTCTAGGCCTGCTCCAACACTAGACAGGACCCCACTGCTCCTTCAAAACAAACTTGAGTTTGTTTTGGAAATGGAAAATGGAAAAAATAAGGTGTCAGTGATTGGCCCTAAATCAATGGAGATGTATGAATTAGCTGACAAAAAATTTTAAAGTGGCTGTTTTAAGAAAGTTCAGCAAACACCAGTAAAATACAGAAAACAATTCATAAATTTATCAGAGAAATTTAACAGAAAGATTGAAATAATTTTTAGAAATTATACAGAAATCCTGGAGCAAAAAAAAAACCACAATAAACAAAATGAAAAATGCAATAGGGAGCATCAGTAGCAGAATTGATCAAGAAGAGGAAAGAGTCTGTGAACTAGAAGACAGGTTATTGGAAAAGATATAGTTAGAGGATAAAAAAGAGTAAAAACAAATGAAAGAAAGGCTAATGGGGTTTGTGGAACAGCATTAGAAGATCAAATTTATGAATCATTGGTGTCGAAGAGGGAGTAGAAAATGATAAGGGGCAGAAGCTTATTTAAGTAAATAATAGAAGAAAACTTTCCATACCTAGAGAAATATATGAATATCCAGGTAGAAGAAGGTGAAATGTGTCTAATCAAATTCAAATAACACTACCCTATGACATATTATAATCAAACTGTCAAAGATAAGAGACAAATAGAGAATCCTGAAATCAGCAAGAGAAAGAAGCAAATGACATATAATGAAGTCTCAATATAACTAGTAGCAGACTTCTGAGCAGAGACCTTACAGATCAGGAAAGAGTGGGATGATACATTCAAAGTGCTGAATAAAAAAAAAATGCCAACAAAACTGCTAACCATGAATACTCTCCCCAGCAAAGCTGTTCTTCAGACATGTAGAAGAGATTAAAAACTTTCCCAGACAAACACAAGCTAAGCAACTTCATCACCACTAGAACAATCCTACAATAAATGATAAAGGGAATTCTTCAAGTTGAAAGAAAAATATGCTAATGAGTAACATAAAAACATCTGAAAGTGTAAAGCTCACTGATAAAACATGTTCACAGTCAAATTCACATTACTTTAATACTGTAATGGTGGTGTGTAAATCACTTGTATCTTTAGTATGAAGGTTAAAAGATAAAAATATTAAAAATGATAACGGCAATAATTTATTAAAGAATATGCAATATAAAAAGATGGAAAATATAGCATCAAAAATTGAAAATTTGGGGGGAGTGGAGTTAAAGTGTAGTTTTTTGGTTTGTAGGATTTTTTAGCAATTAAAGTTAAGTTTTTATCAGCTTACAATAATATCTTATACTTGTAAGAGTTTTCTTTTAAGCCTTATGGTAACCATGAAGCAAAAGCCTATTATAGATACACTAAAAATAAAAAGCAAAGAATCAAAAAATACTACTAGAGAAAATCACTTAACCACTAAGGAAGACAGTAAGAGAGGAAAAAGAAAGACAGTATCTACAAAACAACTAGAAAACAATTAACAAAATGGCAGCAGTAAGACCTTACCTATCAATAATGACCTTAAATACAAATGGAATAAATTGTCCAATTAAAAGACACAAAGTGGCTGAACTGATAAAATAACAAGGCTCAAATATATTCTGCCTACAAAAGACACACTTTAGCTATAAGGAGACACATACACTGAAAGTGAATTAATATAAAAAGTGTTCCATGCAAATGGGAAGCAAAAGAGACCAGGATTAGCTATACTTATATCAGATAAAATGGACTTTAAGTCAAAAATAATAAAATGAAACAAAGAAGGTCGTTAAATAATGATAAAGGGTCAATACAGCAAGAAGATATAACAATTGCAAATATATATACACTCAACATTGAGGCACCCAAATATTTGAAGCAAATATTAGTGGATCTAAAGGGAGAGCAAGACTGCAATACAATAATTACAGGGTTCTTTAACACTCCATTCTCAGCAAAGGACAGACTAATCAGACAGAAAACCAACAAAGACACATCAGATTTAAACCACATTCTCAACCAAATGGACCTAACAGACATTTACAGAACATTACATCCAATAGCTGCAGAAAAAAACATATTCTTCCACAATTGCAGGACCTTCTCCAGAGTAGACTATATCTTAGGCCACAAAACTAGTCTTAACAAATTTAAGAACACTAAAACCATATCAGGTATCTTTTTTGACCACATAATATAAAACCAGAAATCAATAACAGATAAAACTTCAGAAACATTACAAATACATGGAAAAGAAACAACATGTTCCTAAATAACCAACGAGTCAATGAAGAAATTAAAAGACAAATTTAAAAATTTCTTGAGAAAAATGAAAATTAAAATGTAACATACCAAAACCTAGGGATATAGCAGAAACAGTTCTAAATGGGGTATTTATAGTAATAAATGCTTACATCAAAAAAGAGAAGAAAAATCTCAAACAAATAATCTCTAATTACACCTCAAGGAACTAGAAAAACAAAGACAAATTCAACCCAAATTATTAGAAGGAGGGAAAAAGTAAACAAGGGAACAGAAATAAATGAAATTGAGACTAAAAAACTACAAAATATCAACAAACAAAAAGTTGTTTTTTGAAAAATAAACAAAATCATCAAACTTTTAGCTAAGCTAAGAAAAAGAAAAAACATTCAAATACATATAATTAGAAATGAAAAAGTAGACATTACATTTGTTACCACAGAACTACAAAGGATTATAAAAGACTAGTCATGACAATTATATGCCAACAAATTGAATAGCCTAGAAGAAATGGATACCTGACTGGACACATACAATCTACCAAGATTGAATTATGAAGAAATAGAAAATCTGAACAAATAACTAAGAAAACTAAATCAGTAATAAAAAGTCTTTCGTCAAGGAAGAGTTCAGGATCTGATGGCTGCACTACTGAGTTCTACCAAACATTCAAAGAACTGACACCAATTCTTCTCAAACTGTTCCAAAAAAGTGAAGAGAAGCAAATACTTCCAAACTCATTCTAGGAGGCCAACACTACCCTGTTACCAAAACCAGATGAGGATACAAAAGAAAAAAATAACTAAAGGCCAATATCCTTGATGACCATACATGTAAAAATTGTTAACAAAATACTAGCAAAACAAATTAAATAGCACATTAGAAAGGTCATTTTCCATAGTCAAGTGACATTCATCCCAGGGCTGTACAGATGGTTCAACATTTGCAAATCAAGGAACATAATACCTCAAATTAAGAGAAGAAAGCACAAAAGCATATGATTATTTAAATAAATGTAGAAAAAGCAGTTGACAAAACTCAATATCTCTTCATGACAAAAAAGAGTATTCCTCAGCAAATTAGGTATGTAGGAATGCACCTCAATGCAGCAAGGCCATATATAACAACCTCAGTGCTAGCATCATACTGAATTGGGAAAAGCTGAAAGCTTTCCTCTAATATTTGGAACAAGACAGGAATGCCTACTTTCACCACTTCTATTCAAGATAGTACTGGAAGTCCTAGCCAGGGCAATTAGGCAAGAGAAAGGAAAAGGGCATACAAATTGGAAAGTAAGAAGTTAAATTACACATGTTTGCAGATGACATAATCTTATATATGGAAAACCCTAGAGGGTCCAGCTTAAAAAAAAAACACCTGTTAGAACTAATAAACAAATTCAGTAAAGATGAAGTATACAAAATCAACATGCAAAAATCAATAGAATTTTTAGACACTAATAGCAAACTTCTGAGAAAGAAATAAAGAAAAAAATCCCATTTTCAATAGCTACAAAAAATACCTAGGAATAAATTTAACTAAGGAGGTGAAAGATCTCTATATGGAAAACTATAAAACACTAATGAAAGAAATGTTCAAGACACAAATAAATAGAATGATATACCGTTTTCATGAATTGAAAGAATGATACTGTTACTATTCATATTACCCAAAGTAATCTACAGATTGAATGCAATTCCAAGTTAAATTCCAATGAATTTTTACAGAAGTAGAAAAACAATTTTAAAATTCATGTAGAATGACAAAAGACCTCTAATAGCCCAAATAATCTTTATCACAAATAACAAGGCTGGATGCATCACACTACCTGACTTCAAAATACACTACAAAGCTATAGCAACCAAAATAGCATGGTACTGGTATAAAAACAGACATATAGACCAATGGAACAGAAAAGAGGGCCCACAAATACATGCATTTACAGCAAATACATTTCCTACAAGGTGCCAAGAACACACAATGAAAATAGGGGAATATTTTTAATAAATGATGTTGGGAAAACTGGATAGCCACATGAAAAAGAATGAAGAGAGATAAGAGACTCTTATCTCCCACCATATACAAAAATCAACTTAAAATGGATTCAAGACTTAAATGTAAGACTAGGAAATATGAACCTACTGGGAGGAAACATAGAGGTAAAGCTCTTTGACATTGATCTGGGCAGTGACTTTTTTAGAGATGACCTCAAAAGCACAGGCAACAAAAACAAAAATAGATAAATGGCATTATATCAAAATAAAAAGTTTCTGGAAAGCAAAGAAAGCAATAGAGTGATGAAACAACTAACAGCATGGGAGAAAATATTTGCAAAGTATACATCTGATAAAGAGTTAGTATCCAAAATATATAAGGAATTCAATTTAATAAAAAGAAAACAAATAATCCGATTTTTAAAATAGGCAAAAAAATCAAGTAGAAAAGGCTTTCAATAATATTTAACATCCCTTCATGTTAAAATCTCTCAATAAACTAGGTATTGAAGGAACATACTTTAAAATCATGAGTCATCTATGACAAACCTACAGCCAACATCACAGTGAATGGGAAAAAGCTGGAAGCTTTCCCCTTGAAAACTGGCAGAAGACAAGGATGCCCTCTCCCACCACTCCTATTCAACACAGTGCTGGAAGCGCTGGCCAGAGCAATCAGTCAGGAGGAAGAAATAAAAGGCATTCAAATAAGGAGGCAAGAATTCAAACTATCCCTGTTTGCAGAAGATATGCTTTTATACCTAGACAACCCCATAGTTTCAGCCCAAAACTTCATCATCTGATAAACCACTTCAACATTGCAGGACACAAAATCAATGTGCAAAAATCAGTAGCAGTCCTATACGCCAACAACACCCAAGCCAAGAGCCAAATCAGAAACACAATCTCATTCACAATTGCTACAAAAATAAAATAAAATACCTAGGAATACAGCTAACCAGGGAGGTGAAAGAGCTCCACAATGAAAATTACAAAAAACTCAAAGAAATCAGAGATGACACAAACAAATGGCAAAACATTCCATGCTCAGGGATAGAAAGAATCAATATTATTAAAACGACCGTACTGTCCAAAGCAATGTACAGATTCAATGCTATTCCTATGAAACTACCAATGACATTGTTCACAGAATTAAAAAAAAATAAAATTCATATAAAACAAAAAAAAAGCTCAGATAGCCAAGGCAATCCTCAGCAAAAAGAAGGAAGCTGGAGGTATCACATTACCCAATGTCAAACTATACTACAAGGCTACTGTAACCAAAACAATATGATAATGGTACAAAAACAGACACATAGACCGATGGAACAGAATGGAGCGCCCAGAAATAAGGCCAGACACCTTCAATTGTCTGATCTTTGACAATGCTAACACAAATAAACAATGGGGAAAAGACTCCCTATTCAATAACTAGTTCTAGGATAACTGGCTAGCCATATGCAGAAGATTGAAACTAACCTTTTTCATACACCATATATAAAAAATCAACTCAAGATGAATTAAAGACTTAAATGTGAAGCCTAAAACTATAAAGACCTGGAAGATAACCTAAGAAATACCATTCTAGACATAGGACCTGGCAAAGATTTAATGATGAAAATGCCAAAAGCAATTGCAATAAAAACACAAATTGACAAATAGGACCTAATTAAACTAAAGAGCAACTGCACAGCAAAAGAAACTATCAACAGAGTAAACAGACAACCTACAGAATGGGAGAAACTATTTGCAAACTATCCATCTGACAAAGGTCTAATATCCACAATCTATAAGAAACAAATTTGCAAGCAAAAGACAAACCCATTAAAAAGTGGGCAAAGGACATGAACAGACACTTTTCAAAAGAAGACATGCATGTGGCCAACAAGCATATGAAAAAAATACTCAACATCACTGATATTAAGAAAATGCAAATCAAAATCACAATGAGATACTATCTCACATCAGTCAGAATAGCTAGTATCGAGAGATCAAAAAATAACAAATGCTGGCAACGTTGTGCAGAAAAGGGAACAACTTATACACTGCTAGTGGCAGTGTAAATTAGTTCAGTCATTATGGAAGCAGTGTGGTGATTTCTCAAAGAACTTAAAACAGAATTATCATTGGACCCAGTAATCCCATTATTGGGTATATAACCAAAGGAATATAAATCATTCTGTCACAAAGACACAAGAACGCCTATGTTCATTACAACACTATTCACAACAGCAACTACATGAAATCAACCTAAATGCCCATCAATGGTAGACTGGAAAAAGACAATGTGGTATATATAACACTATAGAATACTATGCAGCCATAGAAAAGAATGAGATCATGTTGTTGCAGTAACATGGAAGGAGCAGGAGGCCATTATCCTAAGCAAACTAACACAGGAACAGAAAACCAAATACCACGTGTTCTCACTTACAAGTGGGAACTAAACAATGAGAACACATGGACACAGGCTAACAGAAGACATTGAGGTTGGAGGGTGGGAGAACGAAGAAGATCAGAAAAAATACCTATTAGTTAATATACTTATTACTATGCTTATTGGGTGACAAAAAAATCTGTATACCAAACCCCCAAGACACGCAGTTTATTTATATAACAAACCTGCATAAGAACTCCTGAACCTAAAATAAAAGTTAAAATAAAAACCTAGACATTAAAAGGGGACCTAGAAACTAAACGTAGTATTGCAGCCTGCCAGTTTTTCACCTTCTCCTCTAACTAGTTACTACACCTAATTCTTCACATCTTCAGAATCAGTTCTACCCCAGAATTTGGCATTTATTTGGCCTCCAATAATGAAACAATAAGCCAGCCAGCCTGTGGCAGTAAAGTGGCATTTGAGAATCTGTTCTGACTTTGGGATTTTGTTTTTAGTTTGCTCACTAATTTATTTAAAAGTATTTGTTGGGCACCAACTATGGACCAGGCATGATACTAGTGGAATACAATAGCAAGTAAATGCAATTGCATTCCATTTCATCTCCTATAGCAGAAAAAGAAGGTTGATATCAACAAATAATTACATCAAAAGTATAGGATTAGTACTTCATTTATTAATTCACTTTTTATAGTATTTTAAGTATCTTTCATGATTCAGGGAGAATCCAGGGTGTAGGAAATACAAAATGAGAAGGGCAGGCACCTACCTGCCTCCCTGGAGTATGGCATTCTATGGGTAAGGGATAGAATTGGGGAGGGGGAAGGCAGAATTGAGCAGACTATGAACAGTTAAGGTCAGTTTCTAAAACTATAGGAAAGATATTTTGATTTGTGGTAAATCCTGAGAAAAAGACTGAGTAGTATAATGGAAAGTAACAAGACATAAGGCTCATTTAGGTAGGGTAAGAGGAGGCCTCTTTGAAGAGAGTGGTTTGGAATCTGAAGATGCTTTCTCCAGATTCAA
Organism: Pongo abelii; assembly: GCF_028885655.2. Classification (NCBI taxonomy): domain Eukaryota; kingdom Metazoa; phylum Chordata; class Mammalia; order Primates; family Hominidae; genus Pongo; species Pongo abelii. Next base: position 81,458,165 of record NC_071990.2, on the reverse strand, counting down.
ACAGGAAAGAGTCAAACTTATGAAAAGTCAGATAGAATGTATTTTAGATAAAGGAAAAATCAAGTGTAAAGTCCCAGAGGTGGGAAAGATGTGTGATAATTCAAGGAAAAGAAACAAATTCAGAATAGCTGGAATATAGTAAATGAGACAAAGGTTAGTAAGAGAAATGATTTGAGAAGGTAGAAAAAGAACTATGTAAACCAAAATAAGGAATTTGAAATTTAGTCCAAATGAAATTGGGAGGTATTAAAGGGTATTAAAGTGAATTCATGAGATTTATGTTTTAAAAATCCATCTGACTGCTTGGTGTTAAGGGACTATGAAAGGACAAGAATAGAAGTAATGAGAAAGACAAAGTATTAACAGAAGCTACTGTTATTAGTATGGTCCAGGGAAGAGATGATATGGTAGTTACAAGGAAAAGAAAACCAAGTAACAATTTTGAGATACTTTAGAGTAGAAAAGACAAAGCTTATTGATGGATAAGGTGATGTGGGTACTTGAGTTTCTTACTTAAGCAATTGTTTATGATACTGATTTACTGAAATGAGGAAATGGGAGAGAAGGAGGTTGTTTGCTTTTCATTGGATTGCTTATTATTGTTGCCATTTTTTATGGATAAAAGGGGAACAGAAATCAAGAGGTCCATTTGCTTCCTGTAAAAGGTGGAATATTGATAAGACCTGGATATATGATAAGGAATTAGATATATAATTCTGGAGTTCAAGTAAGAGGTCAGGGTTATAAATAAATAATTGGGAATAGTCAGCATAAAGATATCACTGAAAACTGAGGATCACTGAATGAGATCACTTACAGAGAAAAACAGAGACAGAGCAAAAATTATCAGTAGAAGTAGAAGCCAGCCAACGAGACCTAGAAGCTGTGATCATATCGAAGAGTCATATCAAGGATAGTGTGTGTTAAAAAATATGTTTAAAAAGTAAAAAGAACTATCACTCTTATATAGACATAAAATAAATACATATAAAATTTTATTTAACTCATTAATCAACAAAGACTCATGCAGATGTTACAACTAATCTAAAGAAGTCAAAGTATATATGGTGTAAAGAAAGGAATGTTAAAATAAATATACAAATGGACCCAAAATACAGTTTTGGAGGGAGGTAAAGGTGAGAATTTTATCCCCCATTATACAGAATTTATTTTCATGTCTACAGATAAGAATTATTTATATTGCTTTCAGTTATCTATAAATCCCAATTGTAAAGTAGCTCAGAAGCCCCACAGAACCAGACAATCCCAGAAGATCCAGTATTGCATTGAAAAGACATCTAGTAATCTCCTTCACTTATTCCAAAGTAAAATTATTATTTACATGGATAGCCAAGAGAATATACTGTCCTAGAAGCCAAAAGAGAAAATAGTTTCAATACCGAGTGAGTGATCATCTGTGTTGGATACTACTAAGCACAGGGAAATGAAGACAGAAGTACCCTATGTATTTGATAATATGGAAATCACTGGTGTCCATGAAGTAATAATTTTTGACAGGAATGGGGATGGAAACTAGACCACTAGAGAGTAAATGGGAAGTTGAGAAGTGAAGACTGGAAATTAAACAACTCTTGAGCTGGATTTTTGTTGTTGTTCTTTCTTTGTTTTATCCTATTAAGGAAAATATTGAAGTGTCGTAGAATCTGGACGCAGACTAGTGATGAAGGAAGTTTTTTGCTTTGATTATATTGAAATATCCTAGATTTTGTTTGAACCTTTGAATGTTGATAGGAATATCCAGGGAAGAGGGAGATATCATTAAGGTAGAAAAAAAGGAGAATAAATACAGGTGTAGAATGTTTGCAAAAGCAAAATGAATAAGATCCACTGTATAAGTGGAAGAGTATATGACAAGAATAAAGATAAGGATAAAATGAAATGGATAGTATGTGGAACTTTCCTTTCCCAGGTGAAAGAATTCCCCCGACATGTTATCTGAGTTCTAATATTTGTTTTTAGTATTCTAATCAATTTCCAAGTTTCCCAAGACCCAGTTCTCCCATTAACTAGAAATTCCATTCCTTCACCACCACCCTCTCTCCATGTATGAAGCCTAACTCTTTATCTACCTTTCCATTTCCAGCTGCTAATATCATGGCCAAACACTTGCTCTAGAGCCATCCACCAATAATCTGGCCTGTTTCTGCTTAAATGAATATCAAAACTCTTTAACTCATTCTAAACTTTTGACTCAAGGTGATCCCACAAAATTTACTGTTTTTCTCCTGCAGGATATTGACCTTCAAATTTTCCTTAGTCCTAAAGTCTTCATGCCTCTGCGCCTTCATGTTCACTGGCCTCTGCTTCTGTTTTTATGTTGATCCTTCTGTTGAATGTCCTTCTTTATGGGTCGCCATAAATTTTGTCATGGGATTTCTTTACCAAATGCTTATGACAAATACCTTAAATGCAAAGATTTGAGAAGACCTTATAATCTAAACTATAGAGACTTAGGTACAGTATGCCAAATTGAAGAAATAAGCAACTTTCTTATTTAGATAATTTATATAAAAATAATTATGTCTCATGAAATTTTACCAACATGGTCTTAGAGAGCAAAAGTACGTATATCTGATGTAATTGAGTCAAACTGGGTAAGTGAGAGAGAACCCTGGAAGGAATATCCAGATGTTTTCAAATTTCATATAATGAGTAGCACACTTTTTTCCTCTTGTCTCTGAAGAGAGTGGTCCTGATGATCTTCAGAAGCAGCCAGTATAAATGACGTAGTAAAGTGTCTGTGTTGTATTAATTTTGTCAAATCATCAAAAATAGGCAAGTTTTTTTAAATAAAACTGCATTCTCTTAACCTACCAAAATTGTATACTTTTTCCTATGATTTCCATGGGCCTTGAAGCTTTTGACTTCATGTAGTCCTTAATAAAATTGTAAAAATATATTTATAACTTTTAAATATCAATTCTAGGTAATAGGTTTTCACTAAATAATATAAACAACAGAAGGAGTATATTTTGTATATTTCTAAATCTTCGCCTACACAAGTCAGTATGTTCTATACAAAAGGAAACTCCAGGCACAGTGACTCATGCCTGTAGTTCCAGCACTTTGGGAGCCTGAGATGGGAGGATTGCCTGAAGCCAGGAGTTCAAGGCCAGCTTGGAAAACATAGTGAGACCCCATCTCTACAAAAATTAACAACAACAACAACAAAAAAAAAACCAGCCAGGCATGTTGGCTGTAATCCTACCTACTAGGGAGGCTGACATGGGAGGATCAATTGAGCCCACGTGTTGAAGGCCACAGTGAGCCACGATCATGCTACTGTACTCTAGCCAGGGCAACAGCAATACCCCAACTCAAATTAATTAATTAATTTAATAAATAATTTTTTAAAACCAAAGAGAACATTGGTTACTCTCATGACTCATTCTACGACAATCTTTTAAGAGAGCTACTATATGTATTCTGTCCTTCCAAAGAAATAATATTTACCTTTCTCTGTGGCAGCCATGATAGTATAACGTTAATATTAAGACTATTATAAAGTTAGTATTTTGTTTTGTTTTGTTCTGTTGTTTGTTTTATTTTGAAATGGAGTCTTGCTCTGTTGCCCAGGCTGGAGTGCAGTGGCACTATCTCTGCTCAGTGCAATCTCTACCTCCTGGGTTCAAGTGATTCTTGTGCCTCAGCCTCCCGAGTAACTGGGATTACAGGTGTGCACCATCACACTGAACTAATTTGGGGCATTTTTAGTAGAAATGGGGTTTCACCATATCGGCCAGGCTGGTCTTGGACTCCTGACCTTAATGATCCACCTGCCTCAGCCTCCCACAGTGCTGGGATTACAGAAAAGTAACTATTAATTTCATAACAAGTTTATATATAAAGAACATTTGACTTAAATCCTAAATAATTTTGGACTAGGCATCAGTCACAAGACCATGGTGACTTGGTGACTTACTTATGAGATCTAGAGTCATATAACATACCTGACCTTCATCTTTTTGCTGTGTAAAATAAAGATAATCCAATTTCCACTGGGATGAGGGGATTAAATAATATATCATTTATGACTAACCCAATAATTAGCATATACTAAATTGTCAATAAATTCTGGCTTCCTCCCTTCCATTCAAAAAAGGAAAACAGATGCGAAGATGATGCAATGAAACGCTCAGTATCTCAGAGTGATTACGTTTGTGTGATGTTGAGCAAGCAAAAGGGTCCAAGTCAGGCTCCATTGTCTTCACTCACAATACCAACTAATTATTCAGTTGAAATATGAAAAGTCCAGTCAGCCAACATGTTTTGTTTCTAAATATTAACATGCTTGGTTACACACAATAACAACAGCTTCTTGTTTAGGACTTCACTCCACCCAAAACCCCAGTTAGAGTTCTAGAAATAGAAAGTATCTGGGGACCAGACATGGATACATTGGTGAAAACTCAGTAAATTCCAGTCATTGGTGAAAACTCAGTAAAGGTGTTTATGGTGATGGGTCAGCGCCATTTATGTGTGAGAAAAATAACACGTTTTTTGGTGACTGATCTTTTTCAATAAAGAGACTGTTTTGGTGTTAGAGGAAATGATGCCACAGTCTACTGGTTAGGTTCTGAGCCATTTAGCTCCTACGGAGGCCCTAGTTGATCTATTAACTTCAATTTTCTAAGCCAATAGTTTAGATTAGATATATGCTTAGACTAGGCATATAGAAAAAATTTTTGAAAACACCTACACTATACTGAAAAATACTTTTAAAATAAAGAATAAGAATCTACAACTATCTGATCTTTGACAAACCTAAGAAAAACAAGGAATGGGGAAATGATTCCCTATTTAATAAATGGTGCTGGGAAAACTTGCTAGCCATATGTAGAAAGCTGAAACTGGATCCCTTCCTTACACCTTATACAAAAATTAATTCAAGATGGATTAAACACTTAAACGTTAGACCTAAAACCATAAAAACCCTAGAAGAAAACCTAGGCATTACCATTCAGGACATAGGCATGGGCAAGGACTTCATGTCTAAAACACCAAAAGCAATGGCAACAAAAGCCAAAATTGACAAATGGGATCTAATTAAACTAAAGAGCTTCTGCACAGCAAAAGAAACTACCATCAGAGTGAACAGGCAACCTACAAAATGGGAGAAAATTTTCACAACCTACTCATCTGACAAAGGGCTAATATCCAGAATCTACAATGAACTCTAACAAATTTACAAGAAAAAAACAAACAACCCCATCAAAAAGTGGGTGAAGGACATGAACAGACACTTCTCAAAAGAAGACACTTATGCAGCCAAAAAACACATGAAAAAATGCTCACCATCACTGGCCATCAGAGAAATGCAAATCAAAACCACAATGAGATACCATCTCACACCAGTTAGAATGGCAATCATTAAAAAGTCAGGAAACAACAGGTGCTGGAGAGGATGTGGAGAAATAGGAACACTTTTACACTGTTGGTGGGACTGTAAACTAGTTCAACCATTGTGGAAGTCAGTGTGGCGATTCCTCAGGGATCTAGAACTAGAAATACCATTTGACCCAGCCATCCCATTACTGGGTATATACCCAAAGGATTATAAATCATGCTGCTATAAAGACACATGCACACATATGTTTATTGCGGCACTATTCACAATAGTAAAGACTTGGAACCAACCCAAATGTCCAACAATGATAGACTGGATTAAGAAAATGTGGCACATATACATCATGGAATACTATGCAGCCATAAAAAATGATGAGTTCATGTCCTTTGTAGGGACATGGATGAAATTGGAAATCATCATTCTCAGTAAGCTATCTCAAGAACAAAAAGCCAAACACCGCATATTCTCACTCATAGGTGGGAACTGAACAGTGAGAACACATGGACACAGGAAGGGGAACATCACACTCCGGGGACTGTTGTGGGGTGGGGGGAGGGGGAGGGATAGCTTTAGGAGATATACCTAATGCTAAATGACGAGTTAATGGGTGCAGCACACCAGCATGGTACATGTATACATATGCAACTAACCTGCACATTGTGCACATGTACCCTAAAACTTAAAGTATAATAATAATAAAATTAAAAAAAATTAAAAAAAGAATAAAAATCTTTGGATTGGTTGGCATAGACAGATATTTATATCCCATCTAAAAGACTAGTAAATCATACTTATATAAAAAGAAAAATATAAATATTTTCCTACTATATTAGTAAATAAAAGAGTTTTAATGTTCATAATCTTTACTACTGTGGTAAATCACAACATGAGATCTATCCTTTTCACAAATTTACAAATGTACAAAACATCATGCACAAATGTACAAAACATTATGGCTTACTACAGACATAATGTTTGTACATCAGATTACTAGAGCTTAATTATCTTGCTTAACTGAAACTTTATGCGTTTAGATAAGTAACTCAACTCCCCATTTCATTTGCCCCAAGCCCTTGGCAAGCACTATTGTGCTACTTTTTGATTCTGTGAATTTGACTATTTTAGATACCCCATGTAAGTGGAACAATGCAGTTTTTGTCTTTCTGTCCCTGGCTATTTTCACTTAGCTTAATGTCCTCAAGATTCGACCATGTTGAAATATATTGCCAGGTCTCTTTCCATTTTAAGGCTGAATAGTATATCATTATGTGTCTATCACATTTTTAATCCATTCAACGGTCAATGAGCAGGTAGTTTTCCATATTGGCTATTATTAATAGTGCTGAAATGAAATAAACATGGGAGTGCCAATATGTTTTTGGGATCCTGATTTTAATTATTTTGAATAAACACTCTGAAGTGAGATTTCCAGACCACATCAAAGTTCTATGTTTAACTTGTGGTGAATCTCCATACTATTTTCTACACTGGCTGCTATATTTTGCATTCCCATAAGCAGTAGGCAAGGGTTCCAATTTTTCCACTTCCTTGCCAACACTCGTCTTTTGTTCTTTGATAATAACCATCCTGGCAGGTGTGAGGTGATATTATTGTAATTTTGTTTGCATTTCTGTAATAATTAGTGACAATTATAATTTTTGTACACCTCTTGGCCACTTATATGCCTTCTTTGGAGAAAAGTCTGCTATCTTTTAAGCCTCACAATTACAATAAGGAAGATCACCAATGATATTTCCTAACTTTAGGTGGAAAACCACCTTAAACTGTAATTTTTAAATTGAAGCGAAGCAAAAATACTGAGAAGTCTCCCCAATTGTGGAAACAATATTATTATCATCCAAGAAATCTGTATTTTTAGTTCTGATCACATCAAATCCTCAGAGGTCAGAGGTGAATACTTACTCCTTTATAATTTGGATATTCTTTATTTCTTCCTCTTGCATAATTTCTCTGGCTAGGACTTCCAGTATTATGTTGAATGAGAGTGGTGAGAGTATCCTTGTTTTGTTCCAGTTCTTAGAAGAAAAGCTTTGAGCTTTTCTCCATTCAATAAGATGTTACCTGTGGATTTGTCATACATGGTCTTTAAGGTGTTGAAGTATTTTTATCCATACCTAATTTATTAAGTGTTTTATCATAGAGATATTGAATCTTATCAAAAACTTATTCTCCATCTATTGAGATTATCGTATGATTTTTGTCCTTCATCCTATAGATGTGATGTATGATGTTTATTAATTTGCATATGTTGAACATCTTGCAGATGTCATGATCTTATATATAGTAAAACCTAAAGACTTTACCAAAAACCTCTTAGAACTGAGAAACAAATTCAGTAAAGTTGCACGATACAAAATTGACATACAAAAATCAGTAGTGTTTCTATACATGAACAATGTACTAGCTGAAAAAGAAATCCAGAAGGTAATCCCATTTAGAATAGCTACCTCCAAAAAATAATATATCTAGCAATAAATTTAACCAAGGAGGTGAAAGAACTCTACATGGAAAACTACAAAACACTAATGAAAGAAACTGAACAGTATACAAAAAATAGGAGGACATTCTATACTCATGGATTGAAAGAATTAATATTATTAAAATGGCAATACTACTCAAATTCATCTAGAGAGTCAACACAATTCCTATCAAAATACCCATGACATCCTTCACAGATGCAGAAAACAATTCTAAAACATGAATGGAACCACAAAAGACCCCAAATAACCAAAGCAATCCTGAACAAAAATAACAAAGTTGGAGGTATCACACTACTAGACCTCAAAACGTACTACAAATGTGTAGTAACCAAAACAACATGGTACTGGCATAAAAACAGACAAATAGATAAATGGAACAGAATAGAGAATCCAAAAATTAATCCACTTACCTACAGCCAACTGATGTTTGACAAAGGTGCCAAGAATACTCATTTGCAAAAGGAAATCTCTTAAATAAATGATACTGGGAGAACTGGATGGTCACACGCTGAAGAATTAAACTGGACTTCCACCTCTCACCCTATACAAAAATCAACTCAAAATGGATCAAAGGACTAAATGTGAAACCCAAAATGGTAAAATTACTAAAAGAAGACATAGAGGAAACACTTCAGGATATTGGTCTGGGAAAATATTTTATTAATAAGACCTCAAAAACACAGGCAACAAAAGCAAAAACAAAAACAATGGGATTATATCAAACTAAGAAGCTCTGCACAGCAAAGAAAATAATCAACAGAGTGAAAAGAAAACCTAAAAACTGGAAGAAAATATTTGCAAACTACTCATCCTACAGAGGATTAATATCCATCCAGAATAGACAAGGGACTCAAACATCTCAACTGAAAAAAAAAGAATAAAAATAGGCAAATGATCTGAATAGACCTTTCTCAAAAAAAGACATATAAATGTCCAATGGCTATATGAAAATCAAGTCATCAGAGAAGAGAAAATCAAAACCATACTGACATATCATCTTACTCCAGTTAGAATGGCTATTATCAAAGAAAAAATAATTAATGCTGGCCAGCATGTGGAAGAAGGAGAGCCTTTAAAGGCTGTTGGTGGGAACATAAACTAGTACAACCACTATGGAGAACAGTATGAAGTTTCCTCAAAAACTACAAACAGAACTAACAATGATCCAGCAATCTCACTACTGAGAATTATCAAAAGGAAATCATTATATCAAAGAGACATCTGTACCCCAATGTTTATTGCAGCACTATTCACCATAATCAAGATATGGAATCAACCTAGGTGTCCAGCAACAGCTGAATGAATAAAGAAAATGTGGCATATATACATAAGGGAATACTATTTATTCAGCAATACAAAATAATGAAATCCTATAATTCACAGCAACATGGCTAGAACTGGAGAACGTTATGTTAAGTGAAATAAACCAGTAGCAAAAAATTAAATACAGCATGTTTTCACTCATATGTGAAAGCTAAAAAAAAAATTGATCTTCTAGAAGTAAAAACTACAACAGAAGATATTAAAGACCGAGAAGGGTATGGGGAAAGGAGAGATAGGCAGATATTTATTGAAGGATAAAAAATTACAGCTAGATGGGAAGAATAAGTTAGTGTTCTACAGCATTGTAGTCTGACTATAGTTAACAGTAATGTATTATGTAGTTTTAAATAGCTCAAAAGAGGATATGGAATGTTCCCAACACAGAAAAATTATAAACATTCAAGATGATGGATATGCTAATTATCCCGATTTAATTACTATGTTTTATGTATGAAAATATCACTATGAGCCCTGTGAATATGTATGATTATTTTTTATCAACTAAAAAATAAAATTAAAAAAATATAAACCCTTTGTATACTGCCATCCACATTATAGGTGACTCAGGTCAAAAATTGGCTTTTGTTAAACATGATGTATTTTTATTCTTGCTGTATCAGGGTCTTTGGTTTGACCAAATCTAAAAAATACAATATAGAACTGATATATTCCAACACTTAATATAGTATTGTAACAAAAAGAAAGCATTTTAAAATAAATTTAAGTCAAGAATCCAGTTAGACATTTTTATTCCTGGATGGAATGATCCTTTTATCCTGAAGACTTTACATGAGTAACTTTCATAGAACAGACAATTGATAACCTCAGTGTTGAAAAAAAAAAAGGAAGGAAGGAAAGGGAAGGGAAGGAAGGGAGGGAGGGACAGAGAGAGGGAAGGAATGTAACAAAAAAGGAGCAAATTTTGGTTTTAGAACCAGAATTTGACTTCTTTTATATATTATGGAACTTTTTCTTTGTCCATATGTTAGAAATAATACTAATATACAGTCATGCATAACAATGTTTTGGTCAATGACAGACATATACAATGGTGAGCCCATTAGATAATGGAGCTACCCTATACAGACATACCCATATTTATCTTTTATACCATTTTTTTACTCTATCTTTTAAATGTTTGGATATTTTTAGACACACAAATACCATTATGTTACAATTGCCTACAGTATTCAGTACAGAAACATGCTGTACAGGTTTGTAGCCTAGGAGCAATAAGCTATACCACACAGCCTAGGTGTTTAGCAGGCTATACTATCTAGCTCTGTGTAGGTACATTCTATGATGTTTGCACAACGAGGAAATCGCTTAACTAGGCATTTCTCAGAAAGCATACCTGTCATTAAGCAAGACATAACTGTATTATAAAAATTATAAATGTATAACTCAGAAAATATTATAAAGTAGTCTATGAATGTTTCAATAAGACAGTTTGAGATATAATTTTAAAATGAGTGTAAAGTAGACAGCATTACTAAATCTCACAAAAAATACTTAATTTGAATCCTAATTAAGGCTTTACACCTTATTTCTGGGCTACAGCAAAAACATGGCAGAGAGGAAAAAAACTAAATGACACTCCCCCACTTTTCAATTACACTTTCCCAATTTTAGCACTGAAATTCCAGGTCCTGGAAGCCCCAGTACTAGGCAAACTAAAATGGTTGACCACACTAGATAAGGGTTCAGGCCAACCTATCAGATTGTCTCACTTTAATAGCGCTTTGAAATTTTCTCCATCACCCACGTACTAGGTTTTGAAGCTCAAATCAAGAATCTTGCAGATTTAAGTTTCTGATGACCACACTAAATGAAAATTTAATGTCTTCATTCTGATTTGTGGGAGGGTCATTTCAGAGGAAGCTTACATACTACATAAGGGCTCAAAGTACTAGTCTGTCAGAAATCAATACCAGTACTTCATATATTAAGCTAAGAAGATATTTTCATAATCTTCCAAACTATTAAGCCTCATAAATAATGAATCTGGTATGCATTATGAAAGAAGGCATAGACAAAAACTATGACTATGGCACTAGTCATAGTAGCTTTTTTAGAATGAATCAATATATATTAGTGCAGGCATATAATAAATTGTTGCATATATTTCACAGCAAGATTCTAAACCGAAGATAACAATATCTTAGAGTCTAGGAATTTCATTATTATTTTCACTGATTTAGCAAAAACAGAAAATAAGGAAATGGCACCATCAGTCCATAAAGTTCCACAGTTATATCCAGGATACACAAGCCAATGAACTGAACTTGTCAAGAGAAGAAGAATGAGAGTTCAGATAAACATAAATGATCTTTCAGCTGTTGCTGAGTGCACAAAGTAGCAAGTTCAGAAAAATTAACTGAGAAAGGCAATAGCAGTTAGATCTTGCACATGTAGCGAGTCAACTCAAAGTCAGGTAGTAAGACAAGCCCTAGTTTCAGAGGTGTTGATTATATCATGAAACTAGTACAATGTTGTAAAGGTAAATTCTGCCTTAAATTCAGGCAGGAACATGGAGGCTAAAACGCAGGGAAGAGAAGTAAGAGGATAGTGGGCTGACACCTTATTAACATGTGCTTGCTCTTTTCAAAGATAAAATGAGATTAAATGGTGTAGTGGAAAATGTGCCAAATAGCCAATATCATTCTAAAGATCTACCACTATAATCATATTATATATTCACACAAATGTTTACTGTGCTTTCAGTAATTAAATACTATCTATTTTAATTTACACTCAGCTTACTTTCTGTTTGAAACCTGAGAATTGTTGGAAAAACATGGTCTTATATTTTTATTGCAATGTACTTTTCAAAAGCTCCAACTGTTTGTGATGCCTTTGCCAAGGTTTTATTATGAAATAGATTGACTGGGGGTAAATACATCAGAATAAATGTCAAGGTGTAATTTGAGAAATAATATTATTTGCTAATAATCAAGGTTTGCCATTCTAGACAGCAAATACTAATCCACATATGAGCCAAAAGATATAAACAGAGTTCAGAGAAGAAATTACAGGGAAACACAATGTGTATTTTGGATTTAATATGGATGGCATTTACATCTTATTGGTTCACAACGATTAAAAAAACCCTGAACTTCCTTTTCAGTAAGTTTTTACTTCATTGGCAAACCTTCTTTAATAAAAAGTAAGAGCTTTATTTTATTTACTTTTCTTGATAATTCTCCAACTGTTCAATACAAACTGAGAAATGCTCCTCACCTCCATCTGTGCTTGAAATTTTTATTAATAGCGAATGTGTCACGATGTTCATATTGAGGAAGAAAATCATAAATATTGAGAAATTACTAAGTAAACAAACCATCAACATTACCTCAATAACTTTTATTTAAACCAATAGACATAATGACACAAAAACACATTCATTAGATTAATTACCCTCATTACTAGTATTTTTATTGTTCCTTGCTGAATACTCAACAATAAACAGGTTAAATTGCTAAGTGATAGCACCTTTTTTCTATTTTCCTTTTTAAGTTTTATGCACAAACAAGAGAACTCAATTATTTCACAGGGAGTAAAATTTCATTTGGATGTAAAATTTTTATAGATATATGTTTATTAAAGTAAAAGGCAAATTCTTGACATAAAAAGAAAAGATGTTATAGCCTTTTTGATCCCCAGCTTTCCGTAGTCAAATTTCCCAGGACCGGTGTGGTCAGCATTCGCTTCTCCATTCTCCTACCACCACTAGATCCTTGCTACTGTTACCAAGATTATTGCAGAAAATTCCACATGGTCTTAATGCCCTGAATATTTTTCTAAATCAAATTTGTCTTGAACACTATGGAAAATTGTATCTGTCTAAAAAAATTGATTATGTCACTACCCTACTCAAAAATTTTTGATTTAATTTCAAAAATTACTAGAGAATTAAGGACCCACTACTCTAATTACTAGAGAACTAAGGACCCTTCTGTCTGCTAGTCAAAGTCTTCCACAGGAAACCCAGCCCTATGCCCCAGTCTCATGCCCTCTACAAAAGCCTTTCTCTTGCCAAACTGCTCTGCTCATTCTTTTCTAATATGCCCCAGACATTTCCATCTTTGCTTAGCCATTTGAAATTTGTTCTATCTGATGGTTAAAATTTTCTGAATCTTTCAAATTTCCTATAAAAAATGACTCGACCCTACTACCTCAGAAGCTCATAGAGAGGAAACTACATCTCAATGATAATTTCTTTTCCAATGACACCTAATACAGTCAAGGCACACAGAAGGTGCCCAAGAAAATATCTGATTATTTGGTTTGTTTATGTTTATCCTATCTGAGGGAGGTGCTACAACATAATAATGCTACACCACATACCTCATTGCACCCCTGATAAAATGTGAATATGCTTCAAGTTATATTTATATCCTTTGAATTATATGTACTCAATGTGGACTAAAATACCATAATTTTAGTCCTGATAACAAAACATATTCTTACTTCTGTTTTAGGACTAGGTTCCTGTGTTACTTGGACTCACAAAAAACTCTCAAATAAATTATTAAGAATAATTAAAACGATGTCTTAAAATTACAGCTTCAACTAATTTGAAAAGTGATACCAAAAACCAGCATACGATAGGGCTGAATGTAAGAAGACTGTGGAAGGAGGATACTTCACAGAAAGGCAATAACAATTCTCACAAATGTTAAGAGATTTTTGTACAATTAATTCCATAATCTTGGAAAGAAATTTGTCCCTTATCCACATATGGCATGTATTGAGAGACATTTGCTTCTCTAAAAAACTAAGATATATGCTTCAATTTTCTCACAAAAGTAAAGAAAACTCAGTCTCTCTGCATCAATTGCTTTCTAAAGTTTATTATCAAAGCTTTACATAAACTGAATTTGTCCAACTTAGTTTGTTTCCTTAGTCTACCCATACATCACACAAACATAATTCTAGGTGAAATTATGAAGTCAACCAGGTTTCCCTGGGTTTCATCTTAGGAAACTCAATTATTTAGCACTTAAACATCAGTAACTCTTCTTATGCACAAATGGCACATATCAGAATACCAGCAAGTCAAACTACTGACTACTTTCATTAACTTTTGCCAACATATGATTCTGAATTTTTCCTTGTTGCAAATAATAAAATCCTCAGAAAAATCCATTCACATCTTCAAAAATGGTTTATTTCACTTAAACAACAACCACAGGGTACCAACAAGTCACTAAATCTTTCACAAAATGCTACCTGGTGTTCTTTATAATACCTAACAGCAATGGACATTCATTTTGGTTAACCATTATAGTCATTCTTTGCATTTTTGTATCTTTTTCCTAAGAGGAAGAAATATGGCCCTATATAAACCTAATGCCAAGAAAAATGTAAGCTAGTATTCATTAAAATACCCACTCTTTGCCAAAGCTAAATTCTGCCTCAGAATGGTGAGGGTAACACCCATCACAATGCCTTTGATGCCACAGTAAATTGTTTCAAACATCTTCCTGCTATTTAAAGTGTGGAAAAAATACAGACAATCTTCTGGAATGCATTCATTACCTTGAGAGTGCCTGACATGCTGGTCATGCTGAAATGAATGTTATTGTAGCTTTTGTGGTATAAAACACTTTCATTTCATTATAGTCTCAAGATAATTTATGTTATAATCCCATTTTCACTTACAATTACCTTCAAAATTCTCCACTGAGAAACTTTCACACTATAGAAACAGACTTAAATTTACCTTTTGCATTTTTTAAAAAAATGAACAAAACATCTTTCACAACAAAGAAGCCTTTAAAAAATCAGAGATTAGTTATATGGTTTGAAGATTCCAGACTACTGTGTTCATTTCAATTATTATTACCATACCTACAGATCACAGAAGAGAAAATGAAATAAATTATTATTTAACCATTGTTATTTTTAACTAGCAGCTGGCTTGGTAGGATGAAACGAGAGTAAGATGTGAAAGAAATATATTTTAATTACATATAAATGATCTATACACTTCCTGTGTTATAGGCTTTGCCACAAATAACGAAGTTAATTTTCTTCCTAGGGAACATGTTTTTCATTAGTAATGAACAATAGGCTTAGAGAACATTAACAATTTAGAGAACTTAAAGTTTTCATATTATAAAAATTTGTGAATATTTAAACTAATGGTATTCAAAACTGATTAAGCTGCAACTAAATGATGAACTTGGTCGATTTCCTACAAGCAGGATAATTTACTACTTTCTCCACTCTCTAATTATGCTGCATTACCTCTTCTTCCAGATAATGAATCTCTCCATATACTACCAGATAACACCTTAATTCTCATTAGGAACTGCGTGGCCTGACTCACCTCTCCTGCTCTGACTCTTGCCATTTGCTCCCACCCTCTACTCCTCTGTATGTCTTCTGTATGACTTTACTCACGCTACTGCATCTGTCTGAATTACCCTTCCTCTGCCTTTCCACATGTCCTGACTGCCTGTGAACATAAACTCATCCCACAGACTCAACTCAAGCATCTTTCTTCATGGCTTCCCTGGCATTATGTACACCCCAAGAAGGAGTCATCACTTTTTCATTTGGGCCATTTAGCATAACATGTATAACACATTACCACATATAACAATTTTTATTCTATCTATCAACAAACCCCATTGGTCTCACTTCTAAAATATAGCCGAAATGTACCCACTTCTCTTTATATCCTTTACCATCACTTATCTCAATCCACACCAAAATAATTTCTGGTCTTACTGATTACAATACTCTCCTAACCCATCTCCCTTCTTCAACTCTGGCTTCTTTCCAACTCATATTTCCTGAAGCCTGTAGAGCAATCTTTTTAAAAGGTCATCAGACTAGATCATGCTGATTTGCATATTAATATGTTCCTATTACTTTATGATACACATCTAAAGTTCCCCCATGTCCTGCAGTGCCCTGTATGATTTGGGCCCACCTGCCTCTCTAACCTCATCTCACCTCACCTTTCACCTCAATTCCTCATTATTCTCCAACACTAGGATTATCACACTGCTCTTCAGACACTATGTATCCTTTCCCACTTCAGAACTTACCCCCTTGATGACCTCTATAATTTCTAGTTCCTATGTGGGACTCTCATGGCCATTCTTCAGGTCTCTGCTCAAGTGTCACCTCCAAAAAGTGTTGTCCATCATTCTTATATAAAGTAGCCTCTCCCTCCCCTCATTTTCCTATATATACCAAATACGATGTGATAGAATATGAGGGCTTCATGAGGGTAAGAACCTTGTCTGATTCGATGCTGATGCACCCTTCCATCACTATCTGATGCTTGGTGGATGCTCATTAAATATTTAAATAATTAATTAATGACTATAGTTTTCCCTCTCTGTTACACTGTAAACTCCTTGAAACTAACGATTGTGCCTTATTTACCTTGGTAATCCAGAATCCAGAAAAGTGCTTAGCATAAGGTAAATTGTCCACAAATGACTGTGGAAAAAATAAATAAAAGATTATATTTTAAAATGTGGTTAGCATCTTTATATGCACAAAATACATTTATGGAATACTTTCTATGGTGCATGGAATGGAACATGGAAGGTATTCAATAAATCTTCATTGAATAAATAAATGGACAGAGTATGCATATAGATCACCTATTCTTCATGCTGCACTTGTACCTTAAAATATCCAAAATAAGCCAGAACTTACAAACTTGAAAACTAAAGAAGAAATCAGAACATGTCAAGATAAAGTTTTAGTTGTGTGCTATTAGTTATAATCTCTCATTCAAAGCCCGACACCTTTCATGTGTTCATGTTTACTCTTCTTCTTACATATAAAACAATCAGAAAACATCTGGGTCTTTATATAAGAATGGCCTATAATTTCAGAAAGTGTTACTCAGTTAAAAAGTCTGGCCTCAAAAACAATTTTTAAAGTAAAACAGACTAATTTGGTAAGGAGTGTTGCTGAAGAGTGCATGCTCTTTAATCATCAAAATTTCTAAATCATTTCAGTTGTCATTCAGAACAATGAAAAGAATCTCTTTGAACTAAGTTGTTGATAACAAGCTCATAATCTGAAAGTGAAATTTGAATCTGGGAGGGGTGTGAGGGGAAGAACAAGCATTCTTTATAAATAGTTTATTTTTAAAAAAGTAAAACATGTGTTTTGATTGAAAGTAATTGTCCTTTTGTGCTTTCATTTTGGAATGGACTTTTATGGGGCAATCAAGATTAGAACCATATATGCTAGGCTTAATAAAAGATCAGTTCATAATAAAACAACTGCAATTATCAACCTCTAGAAAACAACTACAATTATAAAAATAAAACAGAGAAATGCTAAAGTTAGGGAAGAAATAAAATAACACAAATGTTACATTTGCCCATTAGCCTTAACCCCATCTTAAAAACATACTTTTTCTCTACTGGTTTCACAGGAAAATTTGACATTCATTTTTCTTTTTTTAGATTATATTTTCAAATAACTGCACATACTTTAACTATCAGGTTAAGTGATTTGAGCATTATAAGAAACAATCATCTACACAAGGTGTATTTGAATAAAAAATCAAGAAATTTTTAAACGTTTAAAAATTTTTTAGACTCAAGAAAAACTTAAAATTTGAAAATTCATTCTTGAAAGGAATGAAGTCAGAGACTATAATGAGGTTTTCATGAAACTTCAGCACTCCCAAAGGTGATTAAAATTCCAGTATTATGGTTGGGTCTTCTTGTTTGCATTATTTATTTATATCATTCTTCTTACCATAGCTACCATTTTTTGAATTCCTAATAGGAATCAGATACTGCCTTTAGAACTCTATGTTTATTATCTCTAAGCCTCATTCAACACTCAAGGTATTATTTCTCCTCTTTGTCAATGACAGAAGTGAGGCTATGCAAAATTCAGCCATTTGCAGGCAAGGTTTACCAACATCAAAATCAACATTAAACCCTCTAGTACCCTCAGGTGAACATATTCTCCATATCAGTGGTTCTCAGACCAGCAAGAGAATTCTTACCTAAGCTCTTGTAAGTAATGCAAATTCTCAGCATCACCCCCAAAATCCTACTGAATTAAAAATGCTAGAGTTAGAGGTGGAAATCAGCAATTTGTGTTTTAACAAGCCCTCCAAGTGATTTTGCTGCACGCTCAAGTTTGAAACCATTGAACTAGTTAAAATTATTTGCTCTAAAATGCAGCTTCAAGACAAGTCCCTGACTCCTATTCAAACCAAGACTGCTTTTCCAAACTTTCTGAAGGAAGTTTGGAACTCTCTGGAAGAGTTCTAGCTCTTCCCCTCCCTAGTCTGCTAAACCCAAAGTCTATCCTTTTCTCATAATCTCTGCCTCCTGATTTGTTTTGCATCTCTTCTCCTTATTTAATCCCAGAATCACTTTTTCCTCATGATGCTCTCCTGTTAAGATCTACCTTGCCACTGCTGAATCTGCCATTGCTACATCCCAGTCCTATATTCACTCCTTTATCCTCTTATGCCTTTTTCTTATAGAAAACTTCTAACTCTAAGTGTGACGATTGTGAGACTACAAAGAGCCTATAAATGTTATCAAAGAATGACAAAAAAGAAAGAGTTTTTCATCAAAGTCTTCTCTTCCATTGCAGGCCCAGCCTGGCTAGCTACAGGGTTGTCTGAGCCATGTGATTAACTGCTTGCTTGTGAACTCCATAGCCAGTTTTGGTGGAAATTTTTTTGTTCAAGGTCAGATTGGGCACAGGGTTCATAGATATGACAGAAATATCAAGGCTTATCCAGATATTTTGATCTAACATTTTTCACATTATATAAGACTAATACCTACTGTGACTATGTATATTCTTCAGGCAGAGTTACCCAAATGATGAATAATCTAGATATTGTATTTGCTTTATAACAAGAAACAATGGCTCCTCCATGATAAATATCAAATGGAGAGAAATGCAAAGTTTAGTTCTGTTAGTAAACTACCAAACTAGTCAAAGTAGTAGAGTAATCTATCAAACTACATATTTGGACTTTCAGTAGAAAAAATAATAATACATTGATGATTGATCAGTTGGTTATTTTTCTAGTTAGTTATATTAATATCTGGATACCATAAAAGTTGTCAGAGTACAAATACAAAATGAGCTGATTATCTGAGCGAATTTCTAAGAGATAGCTTCTCCTTAATCTATAAAAATTTCTGAAAAGAAGAAAAAGAATCACAGATCTTTAAAACTGAGTCCTTGTTGATCTTCATAGTTCATAGGGTTCATGTGCTCATGGCACGTGATGGGTCTCTATGGCAATGTGTAGTTGTTTGTACATTCCAATTGTATGATCAAGACTTATTTAAAAATGATATAATTTGATTAATCATGATTGAGTTCCTATGACTGCCCTGGGAAAAATAAATCATTAATCATGAAAGTCCTAAATCAAGGAATCTTTATTGATTATGCCAAAATTTAGAAGCAAAGGAAAAAAGATGAGCAGATACTTACTGCTCCTCATAACTGTACGGGTTAAGCAAATCATAACTCTACCATGTTCCCTCCACATTATTTTTTTTTGCAAAAGCTATATTAAAATACTGGGGAAAAATTTTAGAATGTACAATCACAAATGTATCAAGTTGGATTCATCTCTAATTTACTTTAGGGTAGAAAAAAATGGTTCCCGCCACAGCCTAGTTTTCACATCTTTTTTGTCGTTGTATGAGGGAATCTTTTTGAGGTGGAAAAAGTGCTCCCTTAGGAGTACTTTTACAAATATTTCACAATACTTCCTGACAGGACTAGATTCTGGCTAACTCTAGGCCATCAATCCACAAACAAATTGCTATCAACAAATTAATGTCTCAGGCAATCAGTACCAGGTGCCAAAGCACCAACAAAACAGAGTTTTAAAAAGAGCCATTGAATTTTATTTTCAATATGAACCACAGAGCTTGCTATGGAAATTTCAACTTCCAGAATTTTTGTAAAAGGAAGTTACTCTACTTTTTATTTTCAAACATGTACAGCTGCTTAGCTCTTGGCAAAGAAATTGATAAATGAGAATGTGTGTCCGAATTTTAGGAAGAAAAACATCTATCCACAAATTTTTAAAAAATTAGTTACCAGCTCTCTATCAGCTAAAAAAAGTTAATAAAGCATTAAAATATTCAATCATTTAAAAAGTCATGAAACTGAGGTAATTATGTATTGCATGTATATGACATAATTACCATAACTAATCAAATGAAATAAGCATAACATAAATAAGCTAATTAGTTTGATACCATCCAAAGGATTGACAAATTACTTTATTTACTAGATAGGATAGAACTATTACCAAATTAATAATTCCACATTAAAAAAAAGTTTCTTTCTATACTTATGTGTTTATTTGCTGCTTTATGTTTTTATTATTGTTGTGACATGTTATTTTTTTAATGGGATGCCAAACATTATAAATTTTATCTTTTTTTTTTTTAGTTTTTTTAATACTTTAAGTTCCAGGATACATGTGCAGAACATGCTGGTTTGTTACATAGGTATACACGTGCCATGGTGGTTTGCTGCACCCATCAACCCGTCATCTACATTAGGTATTTCTCCTAATGCTACCCCTATGTTTTTAAGGAAACATTTGTAGCTCTATCCTCTAGTTGCCCAAACATAATCTTCTTGCGATGCTAAGACCTGTTAAAATTCACTGGAAGAGAATACCTCTATCTGTTGTATTATTTAATAAAATTCATTTGCAGGCTATTTAGTAAGTTATATGGTTAGGTAATAACATATAATAATGTTTAGAAGTAATAAAGGCCGGGCACGGTGGCTCATGCCTGTAATCCCAGCATTTTGGGAGGCCGAGGCAGGCGGATCACGAGGTCAGGAGATCGAGACCATCCTGGTTAACACGGTGAAACCCCATCTCTACTAAAAATACAAAAAAAAGAAAAAAAAGAAAAAAATTAGCCAGGCATGGTGGTGGGCGCCTGCAGTCCCAGCTGCTTAGGAGGCTGAGGCAGAAGAATGGCGTGAACCCGGGAGATGGAGCTTGCAGTGAGCCGAGATCGCGCCACTGCACTCCAGCCTGGGCAACAGAGCGAGACTCTGTCTCACACATACACACAAAAAGTAATAAATTGGAGAAGTAGTTTAAATTACATTTTAGCTATTAATTTGTGCTAAAATTTCTTTCAAAATCAAAAAGTAACTCGTTCCTTAAGAGCCAATAAAATTAATAGAATGTAAATTCCATGAGCTCAGAGAGCACTGTCTGCTTTTTACTGATATATTCCACTGAGAATAGTGCCTGGTACATAGTAAATAATAAATATCTGTTAAATAGAAAAACAAATCATGCTGAACCAGCTAATTTTCTTTCTTTTACAAATTCTGACTTTATTTATTCTAAGAAGTAATTGTTTTGATTTAAGGTTTTTAACAGTTTGCCCTATTATTTTGTCATTTTAATAAACATAATATATAATATCAAGATGGTCATGTATAGAAATTAATGTTTTAAAAATTCTCTTATCTTAAACATTCTCCCTTTCAATATTTACAAAGTTTTGTGAAAAAGTTGGAAATATACTATGTTCTTTCAATAAATAAAACTGACTTCCTAGGAGGTAAAATGGCTTGCTCCAAATCATTCAATTATTTAATGAAAATGTTTATACTATGATTTATCTATCATAATTTCTCATCCAATGATTCTTTAAATATATGGAATACCACACTCTCTTCTCAGGCTGTATTTATATATGTCAGATATATTTGAACTAACAAGCTTAATCCTTAAATCCTAAAGAGAAGATTGAGTTGGGAGAGGGATAATGACCTAAAGGATGATCAAACATTTCAACTCAGTCTTTCAGGTCCCTGGGAAGTCTAACAAAGAACCACTGCTCCAGGAGGGACCAGCTGCAACTGTGAATGATGGATTTTGAATTTAAGAGTCGATACAGATATTAGAGATTATCTATTCCATACTTTTTATTTTACAGATAAGAAGCCTGATGTCCAATGAGATAAGTTAGTTGTCTAATGCCATATAACTAACAGACAGTGGAACTATATTAGAATTCCCAGATTTCCGACTCCTTCCAGTTCAATTCACTTACAAAAAAGAAGGATAAAAAATAATGTATTTTTGATCATAGCCGTCTTAGATAAAAATTATTAAAGTCTGAGAGAATCAAATATTGCAACAATGTTGGGTTTTGAACAGATGCTACATTACATGAACAACTGAAACGGTGAAAGCTCCTGTTTTTATGTATAGCTACCTGTATAACAATTGGCAATATTAGCTCTGTATTATTTTGATATTATATTATCTGTAATCTACATATGGCTCCATCTGCTCCTCACCTCTGCCACTCCTGCCTTACTTCTTTTCTTCTCCTATTAGATTACATTTCACTTGTTGTGAGAAGCTCATTTCTGCTATAACAGCAGAACCCAAGCTCAGTGCAAGAAAAGCAGCCTATATTTCTGCTACAGACCTGGAATCTGCCAACTGGCTGGATTCACATGCCGCCAGAGAAAGGAGATTGAAGCCATGTGTCAAGTCTTCTCCTCCAGAAACAGCTCAACATAAGCCCTTCTGTTAACAGGAAGACTGGCTCAGAAACACCGAATCAGCAGTATCGTGTGCAAACATAAAACAAAGCAATGGTAAATAGTGAACAATGCACTAAGTTGTTTAAGAATAACCTCCTTAGGCAAGCAGTTGTTTAAAATGAGTAATCAGTTCTCCTTAAAAGACTTCAGGGGGATAATATCACATTGACACTCACTAAAATTAAAAAAAATAAATCCAAGTAAGTGAGTTTGTGTCATCCCTTGAAGATTTCATTATCCAGAGAACAGTGACCTAACTGAAATTTGGGTGCATTAACTGCTTGCCTTCTGAGATCTTTCTGGTCATATGTCATTATTACAAGAATGCAGACCACACACAAAGTTGGTGCTTCCTCACACAACCCCAGAAATGCCCAAAGGAGTAACTTCAGCACTGTCACTAAGAACTGAACTCAAAATACTTCACCCAAAATAGATGCCTATTACTACTTGTAGAATGCTTTTTGGGTGGCTGTAAGATTGTGGTTCCCTATAACCTCAAGGAAGTTTCTATTTTAAGAATTGTCATAGTTTGGTTTAAGAGCATTTTTATTTGACTTAAGACAAAATAGACCTATGTGGAATCTAGTTGGTCAATGGCAATAATATAAAATGGTCAACTTCTGCTTTGAACACCTTGCATGAAGTTACAAGTTATGGTAACTTTCATCTTAGGTTAGTTTCACTTTTTAAAGTTATTTTTCAAATGGTCAGAATATAACCTAAAAGCTATTTTGCAAAGCATTTTTGCCTTTAAGTTTTAAATCTATGTGTCTAGTTCTTTTATACACAAGTCATCAAATGTTATTTAAAGAGCAATTTTTATTTTCAAAAAATCTTTTCTGCATTTTAGAGACACATTTAAAAGACATCCTTAAAAGCTGGAAGTCATCTTTAGACAAAATTAAATGAACAGAAATAGATCACCTCTCCAAATGCAAAAAGGTTAGGCTTAAAGAACTGAATTCTTTTCTGCTAGTCTACTTTCAGTTTTTTAAGTCAATAAGCAAATGTTTTTAATAGGGTTTTCTCTCCACCATTAAGTCAAGATTTAAAGGTATGCAGTACTATTCCCTAATTTTTGTTAAATGCTTATATATTTTAAATGGCATGTTTTTGTATTTCAAAGGTAATGTATGATATTTGTAGTAAACTGGAAAATAAAGGTAGGTAGAAGAAAATGAGAAACACATGTAATCTTACCACAAATAATTAATATTAACATTTTATTTCATATCCTTACTATTTTTTTGTTTTGAGACAGAGACTCGCTCTGTCACCCAGGCTGGAGTGCAGTGGTGCCATCTCGGTTCACCGCAACCTCCGCCTCCCGGGTTCAAGCAATTCTCCTGCCTCAGCCTCCCGAGTAGCTGGGACTACAGGCACGCACCACCATGCCCAGCTAATTTTTGTATTTTTAGTAGAGACAGGGTTTCACTATGTTGGCCAGGCTGGTCTCGACCTCTGGACCTCAGGTGATCCGCCCACTCTGGCCTCACAAAGTGCTGAGATTACAAGCATGAGCCACTGTGCCTGGCCTATTTTTCTATGAATATTTATACATGGATTATTTTTAAGAAAACTGCAAAGAATACCATGAGCATAATATTTTATAACTGATTTTTTTTAAAGACAGGGTTTGCTGTGTCACCTAGAGCATAATAGTATAATCATGGCTCACTGCAGACTCGACCTCCTGAACTCAAGTAATCCCCCTGCCTCAGCCTTCTGAGTAGCTGAATTACAGGTAGATGCCACCATGCTCTGCTAACTTTTTAATTTTTGTAGACACAGAGTCTCACTGTTGCCAAGGCTGGTCTCATACGCTTGGCCTCAAAAATCCTCCTGCCTTGGCCTCCCAAAGCACTAAGATTATAGACGTGAACCACCACACGAGGCTTAGAACTGATTTTCTGATTGAATAATTTATTGTGAACATTTTGAAGTCATTAACTATTCTACAATATAATGTTAATGTCTAGATACTATATTATATGGAAATATGCAAATGTATTTAACTTATCTGTCGTTAATGAACATCAGGAGGTTTTCAATATTTAGCCTTAATAATGCTGCTATGAACATCTTTGTATAAATATTTTGTATATGTTCTGAATATGTTCTCAATTTAATTCTTTAAATGGGAATTTTTAATATGATGAATATAAGTATTTTTAATAAGTTTAATTAACTTTGTCAAAATGACAAAACCTCTAGAAAGTTTTATGGATATATAGGTATATATATATCTATACACACAAACCTGAAATTATTTTTTCCCTAGCCCTTAGCTATATTAGGAATTAACATTTTATTAAATTCTTGTCAAGTTTTGTTGGGAGGAGAAAAATGTGAAGAATAGGTAGTTTTATGGAATGCCATTCTTTCCATAAGTTACTATGGGTGCTCTTCTAGTTACATAACTCTGTTGAGTGAACTTTTGATTCCGGCCACACAAGCCAGCTAGAACCTAATCTCATGATTCTTTCTTTCTTAATGGTAGATTCATTCCTTATTGAGCCCCAAGGAGTGTTTTCAGTGTTTTTTGAGATAAAACTTTCTGGTTATCAGAATTTGCATACTTCCTAGAGCTGCCATTATTTCAAGCCCTCATTTATTATCCTTATTTACTAAAGCTAAATATTGAAAACCTCCTAATCATTAATGACAGATGAGTTAAATACATTTACATATTTCCATATAATAGAGTAGTATCTAGACATTAACGTTATATTGTAGAAGAGTTAATATTTCACAATGTAAAGGTGGCTCGTGTTTGTAATCTCAGCACTTTGGGAGGCCAAGGCAGGTAGATCACCTGAAGTCAGAAGTTCGAGACTAGCCTGGCCGACATGGCAAAACACTGTCTCTACTAAAAATACAAAAAAAATTAGCCAGGCGTGGTGGCAGGTCCTATAATTCCAGCTACTCGGGAGGCTGAGTCAGGAGAATCACTTGAACACAGGAGGCAGAGGTTGCAGTGAGCAGAGATCACTGCAATATTGTAGACACAGAGTCTCACTGTGCCATATAATATTGCCACTACAATATTATATGGATTATATATTAATCCATATAATCTTATATATTTGTATATGTTTTATGTGTTTGTATACATTTTATACAAACATGTACATATACACACATAAAAATAGTGAAAGACTAGAGGAAAAGACATTAAAATGTTAACTGTGGTTATTTCCGAGTGGTGAAACCATGCCTGAATTTTTTTTAGACATTTTAGCATTTCCCAAATTTTTACCGCAACCCTCAAAAAGCAAATTCCTAATATTGCCCAAAGTCAACATGGAATTTTATCCAAATATACAGAAGAAATGTTTTAAAATCCTGTTTCTCCAAATACTTGCAATTATCCAACACATCTCCCAAAGTCTTTCTTTTTCCTTCAAACTCCAAAATATCCTCAAACCTGACTGCATGGTCAAAACACTTTTAGTTCCAAGTCTTAGATAATTAGATAATCAACTTGGAATAAGTTATACTTAAAAAAAAAAGAAAAAGAAAGTGTATTGGTTTATATAACTAAAACATTCAAGGATGGTTTTGACTTCGGGCATAGCCAGCTATCTTGTCAAGTTGAATATTTTTCATGCCCTAGAGGGTATAATTTTTTGAACCAAAACAATTATTAATTGAGAATTTTGGCATATTAATATTTTATTTTTAACAGTTACCAATTTGAAACACTTTGTCATCACACTTTTAGCTCAATTTACAAATCTTATATTCTATTTATCAATTAAGTCAATTTTAATAATGATTTATAACAGAGGTTTTACAGTTTAATTATGTCTACTCCCTTAAATATTTTAAACTGTGGTTAAAAATGTTGTACACATTCTTTTTTGAAGTACACCAGGATGATTAAAGAAGTCTTCCTATGTACTTCAGAAATTCTCAGAAAGTTATACTAATAAATATAATGAGCTTTGGGATTTCCTACGTGTTCTAATATTTTAAAATGCTGTAGGATTTCAACTAAAAACCAAAGTCTAAACAAATTACTCAATTTGTTACTCTAATAAGATAAAATCTTCCATACGCTTTTAAAAAGCTTAAAATGCTGAAATCTGCACAAATTATAGCTTATCACACACAAAAAATAGAAGTACTGTGGTTTGGTTTACTTCATCACTTCAGAACTATGATTTTAATTTTCCTTAGAGTTAAAGACACTTAACCCCTAGGAGGCAACTACCTTCTCAGTTGGCTGAGGCTGGGTTTGCTTGAGGATCAGAGATTTTGACTTGGGTATGAAATACAGAATTGTACACTTCCAGAGTAGTTCTTGTCATGACCCTAGAGGCCATTCAAAACTTATTTTTATGATAAGTGTATTGTGAGGTTTGCTATATGTCCACAAAGTCCACAGCTATCATTTTCTAACTCTTCCACCTTATCCTAGTGTCACAACATCCTTGGGGTGTTGTTTGGCCAGCCGGAAACCTCTGTGGCCAGCCCCACCTTCTGCCTGAGTATTGCTCATGCCTGCTGGGTTCATACTACCCACTTGGCCTGGCAGGCTGTGCTCAGCTTGCGCCACCAGCCCAGATCTCACACCTGCCAAGGGCGAGCCAGGCACACAGCAGAGAGCTGTGTGTGGGCAAGCAAGCACGGGGTCCAGCCACTGTCCACAGCCAGGCACTCTGGCTGCTATGGCAGGGTGGGCAGCTCCAGGCACCAGCACAGGTGCCAAGTCTGTGCAAGGCTGCAGCTGGATCAGACGTACCACATGTGGCTTCCACTGTGGACACCTATGTCTGGACGAGGGGAATGCAGTGGTGCCCAGAAGCTTGGAGACACCAGGAACTGCAGAGCCCCAAAGAGGGAGTCAGCCCTGGATCAGGGCGCCCCTAGGTGTGGGCTTCCCAAAGGGCCACAGCTCTTCTCTCCTCCTCATCACCTACAATGTGGTGGTGGGGGTGGGGCTGGGGGTGGGGGATGGGGGGGTATTTCAGCCCTTTTTGTGTTACAGCTCTTTCAGTCCCACCATTCAGCAGGTCCTGAGTTCTTGTCCCCCATCCAGGAAGAATGAGGTACACAGCCAACCAGGAGGTGAGCAATGCAGAGAGGAGCTTCTTTGAGCAACAGAACAGCTCTCAGGAGACCAGCAGTGTGTACCTCCTTTATACAGGCAAGTAATCCTGAGGAGTGTCCAGCATTCAGCAGAGAGGAGACCCACAGTGGGTAGCTCCTTTCCACAAGAAGGTTGTCTGGATATCTGTCTGAATATGGCTGAGTCCAGGATTTTAATGGGCTCAGAAGGGGGGAAGTATGTGCTGATTGGTCTGTGGGTAGCCATGGTTGGGCCTGGAAAAAGCACCATAATTTCTCACTCCAGGCCAAGGATTCCACACAGAACTGGCATCCTGGCCCACAGGCTTTAGACAATCCCTGGCTTGAAGGTGGGGTTTCACCAGGGACCTGCCCTTTTCAACCTAGGAACCTGTCTGCCTCCCGCCATCAACATGCCACCCATGGCACCCAGATTGCTCATGTCAAGGGGCACCTGCAGGCCCACAACAAGCTTCCCTGAAGCCCCACCCGGCCTCTCTCCCTGTGTTCCTCATTGCCAAAGGTTCAGAGTGGGCCAAGGTGGCAAGGAGCACTGGCATGTCAGCACCACCCCCAGTGCAGGCACACCAGCGCTGGGTTGGGATGGCATCCAGGATGTCCAGGCTGTCCAGGCTGTAAACTTCAGTTACAGTTTCTATGGTCATTCTAATGATAACCACAGAGTAAATCAAAAGTCCAAGGAAGGTCTGTCTTCAGACACAGCTTGGCCAAGTACAACAAAGGCTGTCTCTTCCCATCTCTTAGTTCTGGTTTGTTTCTCTAACTCCTTCATATTTCCTCTCTTTCCCTCTCTGCTAGGGTAAATAATTTGGAGTTAGATTCTAAATTAGAATCTCATACCCATCACTAAGTAGCTGAGATTTGAGGCAAGATATTTAATCTGTCAATGTCTTAGATTTCTCATCCATAAATGAGAATAATAAGAGTTCTTCCAACATATTTTTTTTGTGAAAATTAACAATGTATAGTCTTTGGCAATGTGGCTGACACATATTTCCACAAAGAGAGGAATGTGAGGGAGTTAGGAATATATATCCAACACAGGACCAAGAGTCTTGTCCACTCCTCCCTTTACCTTCTATATTGTCCCTTTGTTTTACCAGTTTCTTCTGCTTCTCATAGAAATTCTCAAACCACTGACTTCCTCTTTTTTTCACTATGTTTATTATTAGCCAATCCAGAACATGCTGACTTTTATATTCAGAAAATATAAATGCTATAATTTTTAAGGAACACAAATATCTTTCTTAGAATAAATCTCTAAAATTCTCTCCAAAATCATAAATTGGATCCAAGAAAAAATTTAAAAAGTAATAGCAAAATTTTTGAATATCATATCCTAATTTCATTTACATTTAGTTGGCTTTCTTTAAATCCATGAGCTTTGCTGACATAGATGTTTGTGGGGTAATGTTAGCCTTACATCATATAAAAATCACTATTTTTTAGTTACTGTAGTATATTATATCTCTCTCTTCCCAGTAGACTATGAGGAGGTCTACATTGATGTTAGGTACCATGATTTTTATTCATCTTTGTATTTCCCCCAAGACTTTGCACAAGACCTAGCACATACTAACATGTGCCTACCACTAATTTAAAAATGCAATAAAATATAGGTAAAGTGGTTAACAAATTTTTAAAAACCTAGAACAAAGAGGACCACTCATTTGATTAACTAACTAAAATAAAATACAAAGAGGTCCTAGAATGTCATGGAATGATGAAAAAATCTTGTAAGATGAAATGTTGTTAAATAAAGTTCTGTCATTTAGAAAATATTGAGTAAGTATGGAGAAGTATGTGTTTAGAAATCAAAATTCTGTAAATAAGAAAAACTTTTACTCATTACGAGAAAGAACATCCTAATAAATTTTTAGAGATTGGTCAAGACAATTTATTATAGGTTTCTTTATGTTGAGAATATTCCCTCAATCTCTTCCTGCCTGTTTCCCACTCTACTCCTTCCAAACTCAGTCTAAGTTTAAAATCACTCGTCTTAAATTCAGCATAATTTTCTAAGCAGTTTTCTAGCTGAGGCCAGTTTTTCTATTAAAAATAAGAAATTAGTTAAGTAATAATATACTTGCATAGCATTTCACAGATTATGTAATTGTTTTACAAGTGTCATTTTATTTGCTCTTCACAGTAACCCTTTGGCGTATTCAATGACAACATAATGCTCATTTTTAGATGAGAAATTTAAAATTCAGAGAGAGTGGGTTTGCCTTAGAGTATAGCAAAAGACATAGCCCAGATTGAAGCCAAAAGTGTTAAAAATAAAGTTGATATTAGACTCCCAATGTGGTATTTCTTAAGAAGAGGGGAGTGAAAATGTATGCTCTCCTGTGAAAATGTGGATAGAATTCATTGACAGAAGCACAGAGAAAAGCTTCCCAGAAAAATATACTTTTACTAGCACCAAAAATGACGTTAAGTAAATTCTTTACCTTTCAAATGCCTTCATTTGCTTTCTTGTCAGGCCATAAAACTTAACTATTGTATAACTAATAAAAAACTAGTAGTAATATACTATATATCAGCCAGTAAAGAAAGTAATAAAATATTAATGATGCAAAAGACACTTTCTTGAATATTCACATTTTTCATATGGAGAAGCTTTTATATAATACCTACATGTGATACTACTTGAAAACAAATCTAGCCCTATAAATAACTCCATTAAACTAAAATGATATATCGCTATAGTAGTAGTGATCAGTCAACACATAAATAGCTACAGTTGAATTTTAGAGAATTCCATCATATAATTTGAGGACATGGTTTGGCTCAGATTGCTGGGTTGTCCTACCACAGGCGTGACCAGACCATAGGAACTAAGAAACACATTTATCAAAAGTGAAATGTTCAATGACTCCTTTTACTATGAACTGAATACACTATGTACCTATCATGATTTTGAGGTTATGACTGAATGTTCGGTCTCCTGGTTTTGAACATAAACAAAGTTCTTCATTTATATGCCAGATGATATTTTTCAGGTGATATGTGAGATTTCCTTGAGGCAAGTAAATTAAGAATATATAGAAACCCATGTAAATATCAGTCAATTCGTGATACCAAATCCACCCATTTTTGCAGAAAGTCGTTTTTATAGAAACTCAAGAGAAGTTACAAAGTTGTTAAATAACACACTAGAGGTATATGGGTTGTAGCTGAAGTAATAATTACTTATATTTACTGTAGTTTTTTTTTTCTCTCTGTGATTCAAAATACCAAATCCAATCTGGGTAAGTGGGTCTGATTCATTTCTTTCCTTAATATTAGGTTCCATGTGTGAAAGAAATGTTTTGTAACATCAAAATAAACTTAATAATCATTCACTATACCTTTCCTCATATCATTTTGCATGGTTGGAAGTTTATATTTATGTGATCATTCAATTAAATCTTACACATTCCTCTTTCTCCACCAGATTTTTTGCATTATGATTACATCCCAGAACATAGCAAAGATGTTAAATAGGTGGGTAGTCAGAAGGACAGAGGATGTGGCTTAAGATAGGTCTCTGTGCACTGAATGCAATCATAGCACACTGAAGATGGCCCACTTGTACTTGGTAAAAGTGGTGACTGGACCCACAAAGGCAAAAGAAAAAAAAAAAAGCCATATATGTGCAATGTCACTGCACATTAGCCCTGCTGGGAGTACTTATCCAACTTTCTTTTTTATTTGCCATATTTTTAAATATTTTACACTGACAAATAATGTCTATTTCTGAATGTCTATAATTGCCTGTGGGAAAGGTGAGGTTGAGGATACTGGAAACTACAGCAGTGCTCCTGGAGGAAGAGTAATTTGGGACTTCGTGGGAATAAAGAAATGAATGGGTCAACAGAGTCTTGTGGCTAGAGGAAGAACAGGGTGGACCTTTGTGAAAAACTGAAGCACTGTGTGAGGAATAAAAGGAAGCCCAGTACAAACTGTACCTAAAACTGACTGAAGTGGCCTCTGGTCTGCACTCATCTCTCATAAAATGTACAGTGAACTGGAAGAAATCTTCTAGCTTCTATATACTTCAGTCTCAAAATCAGCTGCAGAGGGCATGTTGTATTCTTTATAAAGAGACACATCTTGTCATTGTAACCCAGGTGGTTTCTTCACAATTTTGAAAACCTCGGTGCTGTAGACAATGAGTCCTCCTCCTATGGTTCTCAATTCATGAACCATATGTTTTAAAATAACACATTCATACACAAAAGTTTGCAAGGGTAGTTGCTTTTGCTTGGATCCACATTTTCCCAACCCTGTGCCTTTATTTTCTTTCCTTGTCTTTTCCCACTGCAAGGAAGCTCTAGCTGCCTCAAACTCACAGTGGGCTCAGAAATCCAAACTTGCACCAGTTCCACACAGATATTCCTATGTCCAGACTCACAACCTTTTCTTTACCCTCATAGCATATGTTTTATTTCCTTCTATTTTCTGCATTTTTTATTTCTTCAATAATACATATTATAGTTTTATTTCCTTCTATGTTCTGTGTCTTCCATTTCTTTAGTAATACATGAGTTATATTTAGTAGGAAAAATCAAAGTAAAAATACATAATAATAAGTGTCTGTTTAATGTGAAAGTATCTGACTAGGTTCAGAGCCTTTACCAGCCATCTCCTTGCCAGGGATTCTCTGTAACTGTGCCTTGAAAGGCCTCTTTCTTTTGCATGTCATGGCTGGCATTTCACCTCCATCATTTTTTCTCATCTACCACAAGTCTTTCAAGCTAACCATGGCCTGGCAAGGCAAATGTGCCCGACACAACACTAACTTAAAAATGCCTCCATCCTATGCCCCGCCTCAATAAGCACTACGAGTTACAATCTTTCTCAGTTCCAAACTCAGCATGTTTCTTGTAAGTTAACAATCAAAACGATTTTTTTTAATGTAGGATTTACAGTAGGTGAAACAAAGATCTAGGATAGAGTCTAAGATCTCTGCTGAATACTTTTTTAAAGGCACTATGTGATCTGAATCAATTTAATCTTTTCATTATTTTACTCTAACACCTGGAACTTTTCTGAAAATTTCCAAAATACATTACATTTTAATAATTAACAATTGCATGGGTTAGTCACTGTCAAGCTTATATAAAGAAGAACATTAAAGGGCAACAAAAATTTACTGTAGAATTTAACTGTTTTCTTACATATTTTGGAAGTTTAAATTTAAAAAGCATGAACCATGGCCACGTAATTCCGTTGTTAACTTTCATAAGGAAACCCCACAGATGATATTACATCCATGAAAAAGAAAGCATGACATCAGTTATTTACAGCATTATCACCTCATCCAGCTTGTGAATTATTTGAAATGTAAAACATATATGCCATGTTATACTACTGCTGATAGATTGCTGATTTCAATAATGTTATGAATTTGAATAAGTTTGCTATGTCTACAAAAATATAAAAGAAAATTATATACTCTCTAAGAAAAAGCAGCCACAGTTAAGGCAAACTTCTGTAGATGTTTTCTTCCCCTACTCCTACTTAATTTATATTTTAGAAGTTTATGAACAGAGCTGACTATAAAATCAGGTGTTTAGCATTAATTTCCTGATGCTAATTCATGACCCAAATAATCTTTTTTAACCTTCAAGTGCCAAATTCTTGAAATCATGGCTAAAGCAAAGGTAACTCATGTAGAAAGAGTCCTGGAAATGCCAAGTATGGCAAGATGGAAGACCTGAAAGGACACAGCAACTCATAGCAAAATACTCATTAAAGGGTGAAGCATCTGCCAGACTACAATCATCACTACATCAAGTCCCTTGTGTCACTCCATGAGATACTTGCTAAGAATTCAAAACAGAGATGACATCATCAAAATTTCACATCATCAAAGGACCATCCAAAAATCTCTTGTGGGCCGAAATAGCAAATTTCCCTAACTTAATTATTCTACCTTTGATACAGAAAAAAAAAGTGATTAACCAAAAGACAAACTGAAATTACCATTTGGAAAATGCATGACATTAGTAGAACTATGTTTACTGGTGTTGACTCCTATTGATCTGTATGACTGGAAAACACATCTAGAGAAATTTTGAGTAGTAAGAGGGACAGAAAAACACTTCATACTATACTCTCACATGACAAGAGCTAGAATGAGATTTTTTTAAATGCAAAATTATTTTCTGCAAATTTCTTAACTAAACAGGGCTCTGCATCCCTCTTACAAAATACACAACAGTATATTCTTACACCAGAGCCCTTGGAAAAGCTGGGCCTGTCAGGAGTCCCATATTGAAACAATTTGTTCATTGATGTTTAGTTACAGATTTCATATTTTTACCCAGAAAAGCTTAACAGTATTTTCATGTTACAGAATCTGTTGTGTATAATTTACAGTCTGGCAGATGTTATATTCTACCTTTTAATGAAAGATAATTTGTCAGATGCTTCTAAAGTGTATTATTTACTAGATTATACTGCCTTTCATATTTAATAAAACCCAATCACCTAAGACAGAAATTTGGATGTCATCCCATTCTCTTGTCTTTCTCTCATCATCTATTTTCTGGAAATCACAAAGTCTTGCCTGTTTCCCTCCCTAGGATCTCTAAGATCCCTCCTGTCTTCATCCTCACCACCCAGCATGAAATCAGTTTCTCCCTTGGACCATTAAAGGGCCTCCTAAGCCTTCATCCTGCCTCCAGTATTTCCGCCATCCCTTCCATTGTCTATATTATCTCCCAGTAGAATAGCTCTAGAGCTAAAATGTGATTATCTTATCCCTTCACAGTACATTTGATTTATGATATGGTTACACCTGACTCTCAGCTTTCATTCCTGTCTCTCCCTACTCTGTATGCACTACACCCATAATCTACTAAAATTTCTGTCATACATCAAACGTGCCCTGTTCGCTCATACTTTGCTATTCTCTGTAATGCCCTTCTCTCCATTGTTCATCTTTGTCTTCCAACTCTTGCTTATTTTTCAAAACTCTACTCAGATACCCTTCTCTATAAAACCTTTCATGTCCTCTTGTTTTTCTGAATTCATTTTATTTCCTCCATTCTCCCAAACCCCTAAACATCTTTAACTACAGCATTTAAAACACTCTTCACTAAGAACTAAGAGAAGGCAGGATCTTATTCAATTGGCTGCATTCCCATAGCCCATAACATATGACAAAGTAGATACTTAACAAATATTTGCAACACTAAACTGAATAAACCAAATTGAATATTTTATCAAGACTGTTCTTAAGTAACACCTACTAAGGGAAACAAACAAAAAGCGATAGAAACTGAGAAAAATAATAATCTACTAAAACTGCAAGCAACTGAAATTTCATCTTCAAATTATTTTTAAACCCATGAACTAATTAACCTAAATTATATTCAATACCCATCTAGATAGTATGTCCATACAATACCTTTATAGTAAATAAGGTCCTTTTAATGTAAATATGTCTAATGTGTTGGCTGGCCTTCTGAAATTACCATTGTTTCTAGTATCATATGACCTGAATCCTATATCCAAATTCATGCAGGGTCACAACAATGTGCCTAAAAGCTCGGCCTATTTTTGTCAGTCTGTGATAGCTGTGGGGTGGAAGAGTCCAAAAAGGCCTCAAACTCAACCCCAGATTTCAAGCCCAGGTGCATTATTCCACAGGAAAGCTGTGGTCTAGTTCTTAGCTCCAGCCAATCCTTTTACCAAAGCTTTCCTGAGGTCTTTAGAACTATCCATTCATCCACTAAGTGCCTTCTGACCACTCCTTTAAAATACTGCCAAAAGGAATGCTTTCCAGTACTGCTCCATGGTAAATGTTAAGTGGGAGAAGAATAGACATCTTTCTTCCTGATTAGTTTGTGGCTCAGAATTTTGGATGTCTTTTTAGTAATTTTTTCTTATATGCTGGATACAAAAAACATAGTTGGATACATGACAAAGTTTTAAACTTCTACATATCTTAATAATTTTTCTCTTTGTCAATATCCTGATTCCCATCTTCACATAGAACTCAAATCTGCTAGGATCCTCCTTTCCTTATTTGTTTTAGAGTACAAAACTCACCAAATATGCCCTCCCATTTATGTACCCTACTGTGCTAAAAGACTCTAGGAGCTACTTTGCAATTATACTTTGCAACCTGAATAGCTCCGAGATATTCAATTTTGTATAATTCACATTTTAAGGAATTTTTCAACAACACCTGTAAGCATTTTTTTCTTTAATTTAATAAAGAAATATTGGTAGGCCAGGTGCAGTAGTTCATGGCTATAATCCCAGCACTTGGGGAGGCTGAGGCAGGTGGATCATTTAAGGTCAGAAGTTGAGACCTGCCTAACCAACATAGTGAAACCCCATCTGTACTAAAAATACAAAAATTAGCTAGGCATGGTGGTGCATGCCTGTAGTCCCAGCTACTCAGGAGGCTGAGGCAAGAGAATCACTTGCAACTAAGAGGCGGAGGTTGCAGTGAGCCAAGATCATGCCACTGTACTCCAGCCTAGGGGTGAAAGAGGGAGACTCTGTCAAAAAAAAAAAGAAATGAAATATCGATTATTCAGTTGTTTCCTCTGATGTTCATTAATCCTTTGAAAATGTAATAATTCTTCCCAGAAAAAAAGTGTATATATATATATATAATATATGTATGTGTGTGTGTGTATACACATACACTAAATGCATATATATAATATATACATATATACACAAATCCATTCACGAAAATTCTCACATATAATTTCAAGTGCTCTGAGGATCCTCTGGAGCTTGACCACACAGTGGACCTTTTTTTCAAAGTTTTGACATACTTGATTCACTTAATGGGCTTCGGTTCTCATGCAGAAAAATCCATAACAATTTAGAAAAATTAAAATAACATCTAATTTTAAATTTTTAATAACTGTTTCATTTAATTAGAAAAAAGCAAAGCATATGGTCTCTGTGAGATAGTGTTGCATAGTTGGATAGACATCAACTCAGAAATAGCAGAACAATGTCTTTCGAAAATCCATTAGCTGATAAATGGATGACTATTTCTTATTTAACTGCTGGAAGGTTGACTATCTTAGTTTGGGATTGACACAGATCTATTATCTACTTTCTGATTATACTGGGTTCTGGAAAATTATTACTTCATATTCTGTTACAATATTTGAATAGGGTTTTAAATTATGACCAGTAATATAACTTTGGTTTATTTTTTAGATGAGAGAGGAAATGTATCAATCCCTGGGCATGTGCCTTTGGCAGATGCTGGAATAACACCAAATATGCCCAGCAATTATTCTCCAACATTTCCCAGCTTCTCTGCAATAAGGGTAGCATGTGACTTATTCTGGCCAATGAAATGAGAGTGACACTGAAGCACTATCACTTCCAAGCACAAGCACTTTCACTGAGGCAGCGAAAAGCCTGTTTGTGAGTATCCAGTCTCTTTTCTTCTCTGCTGTAGTGACTGGGAGGTCATGCTTCAGATGAGGCAACAATAAGATGCTTGAACTTCTGTCAGATTTGATTCTCTTGTGGAACCCAGGAATTTGCATCCAAGTCCAATCTAGTTTAGAAATCTTGATAGCCTCAGCTTCTATAAAATACCAAAAAATCATGTCTTGTGACTGCCCATTGGATATCTTTTATTAGCTTTAATGTCACTCTAAAATATTTTAATTTTTTTCTCATTTCCAAACATTTTTGTACCTGTTTGCCTTCAACATCAGGCATAGTTAAATGTCAAAGGCAGAATCATCTTGTATTGCAACAGTGTCTTTGCATTGTATGTTAAAAAATACATATGCTTAGTGGTCAGATTCTGATTAAATTCTCAATTTTCATATTTTTTTACACCACAGAATCAGAATCCAGAAGCAAATTGTCACTGTCATCAGTGGCTAATCAATGTATGGATTGGTGTTTAGATTATATAAAACAAATGCTGTGACTATCAGCCCACCAAAAATACTTGCTTATCTTCAAACATGCTAGACTTGAGGCTGGAAAGTGGTTGTCCACCCAGATCCTGCATTTCCCAGTCTACCTGAAATTAAGTATGGCCATATTATTGAATTCCAACCTGTGGATTGTGAATGGAAGTAATGAGTGCCACTTGCAGATCTAAACCATTCTTCAATATTGTGCTCTTTTTTGGTCTTTTCCTTTGTTGGCAGGCTAGAATGAAAAGAAGCCCCCAGAGTAATCTTAGAAGATGCATTTTAAAGAGGGAAGAGACTATATACCTGAAGAACTGTATAAAGCAGGGATGCCCCAATATTTTCACCCATCGAATACTGCTAGAACAAGAAAATTC
Source organism: Pongo abelii (assembly GCF_028885655.2). Classification (NCBI taxonomy): domain Eukaryota; kingdom Metazoa; phylum Chordata; class Mammalia; order Primates; family Hominidae; genus Pongo; species Pongo abelii. The sequence continues at coordinate 81,420,013 of NC_071990.2, read as the reverse complement.
TATTGTAAGCTAAGATTATTAAATATTGTTCATATTTGGGCATTGTTACAGAAGTTAACTTATTTTTGCTAGTATGGAAAAATTTATTTTGTTCAAAAGAAAATTGCATTCCCTTCTGAAAACATAAATGGTGCCAAATAGATATTATTATCTTACACCTTTCAAAGTATACTAAATAACATAATATATATTTTAAACTAATTTTTTAACTTTTTTCTTCTATACGATGAGTTTTGAATGATTAATAAAACAAAAATATAGGATGTATTAATACTACTTTATCATATAAGCACCAATATACCCCCAGAAGTGATTCATACTTAGGGTATAGTCATTCTTACAGACTCCATATTCACACTAGTTTCCACTAGAGTTCTGTCACTAGTCTTTGCTCAAATAATTTTCTAAATTGTAGCTTTTTGAATACTATTTCCATGATGATAACTATAAAGGTTTAATTAGTTATTTTAGTAGTAAGTGCTGCTTGAGGCACTAGAAACACTGGCAGATGAGAAGGACATAGTTTCTAATCCAGACTTGCTTACACTCTAGCCCAGACGTTCTTAAATGTCTTTCCACACACACTTGTTTTTGGAAATGTTAATGAATTTTATGGGAACAAAATCCTACTGGTCAAATAAACGTAGGATGCTATTAAGTAAGAGCATAAGTTCTGAAGTTAGACTAAAAACCCTTTCCTATCTAACTTCATGACTTTGGAAAAGCAATTTAACTATTCTTCCATTTCCTTATTTGTAAAATGGAAACAAAATTTTACCCATTAATTTATTGGTAAAACGAAACAATGAATTTAAAGTACTTAGCACAGCACTTGATATATAGAAATGGCTCAATAAAAGTACTTATTATTGGGGAGGAGCCAAGATGGCCGAATAGGAACAGCTCTGGTCTACAGCTCCCAGCGTGAGTGATGCAGAAGACCGGTGATTTCTGCATTTCCATCTGAGGTACCGTGTTCATCTCACTAGGGAGTGCCAGACAGTGGGCGCAAGTCAGTGGGTGAGTGCACCGTGCGCCAACCAAAGCAGGGGCGAGGCATTGCCTCACTCGGGAAGCGCAAGGGGTCAGGGAGTTCCCTTTCCAGGGGTGACAGACGGCACCTGGAAAATCGGGCCACTCCCACCCGAATACTGTGCTTTTCCGAGGGGCTTAGGAAACGGTGCCCCAGGAGAGTATAGCCCGCACCTGACTCAGAGGGTCCTACGCCCATGGAGTCTCGCTGATTGCTAGCACAGCAGTCTGAGATCAAACAGCAAGTCGGCAGCGAGGCTGGGGGAGGGGCGCCCGCCATTGCCCAGGCTCCCTTAGGTAAACAAAGCAGCCTGGAAGCTTGAACTGGGTGGAGCCCACCACAGCTCAAGGAGGCCTGCCTGCCTCTGTAGGCTCCACCTCTGGGGGCAGGGCACAGACAAACAAAAAGACAGCAGTAACCTCTGCAGACTTAAATGTCCCTGTCTGACAGTTTGAGGAGAACAGTGGTTCTCCCAGCACGCAGCTGGAGATCTGAGAACCAGCAGACTGCCTCCTCAAGTGGGTCCCTGACCCCTGACCCCTGAGCAGCCTAACTGGGAGGCACCTCCAAGCAGGGGCAGACTGACACCTCACATGGCCGGCCAGGTACTCCAACAGACCTGCAGCTGAAGGTCCTGTCTGTTAGAAGGAAAACTAACAGAATGGACATCCACACCAAAAACCCATCTGTACATCACCATCATCAAAGACCAAAAGTAGATAAAACCACAAAGATGGGGAAAAAACAGAGCAGAAAAACTGGAAATTCTAAAAAGCAGAGTACCTCTCCTCCTCCAAAGGAATGCAGTTCCTCACCAGCAACGGAACAAAGCTGGACGGAGAATGACTTTGACGAGCTGAGAGAAGAAGGCTTCAGACGATCAAATTACTCCGAGCTACAGGAGGATATTCAAACCAAAGGCAAAGAAGTTGAAAACTTTGAAAAAAATTTAGAAGAATGTATAACTAGAAAAACCAATACAGAGAAGTGCTTAAAGGAGCTGATGGAGCCGAAAACCAAGGCTCGAGAACTACGTGAAGAATGCAGAAGCCTCAGGAGCCAATGCGATCAAATGGAAGAAAGGGTGTCAACCCTGGAAGATGAAATGAATGAAATGAAGTGAGAAGGGAAGTTTAGAGAAAAAAGAATAGAAAGAAACGAGCAAAGCCTCCAAGAAATGTGGGACTATGTGAAAAGACCAAATCTACATCTGATTGGTGTACCTGAAAGTGATGGGGAGAATGGAAACAAGTTGGAAAACACTCTGCAGGATATTATCCAGGAGAACTTCCCCAATCTAGCAAGGCAGGCCAACATTCAGATTCAGGAAATACAGAGAACGCCACAAAGATACTCCTCGAGAAGAGCAACTCCAAGACACATAATTGTGAGATTCACCAAAGTTGAAATGAAGGAAAAAATGTTAAGGGCAGCCAGAGAGAAAGGTCGGGTTACCATCAAAGGGAAGCCCATCAGACTAACAGCGGATCTCTCGGCAGAAACTCTACAAGCCAGAAGAGAGTGGGGCCAATATTCAACATTCTTAAAGAAAAGAATTTTCAACCCAAAATTTCATATCCTGCCAAACTAAGCTTCATAAGTGAAGGAGAAATAAAATGCTTTACAGACAAGCAAATGCTGAGAGATTTTGTCACCACCAGGCCTGCCCTAAAAGAGATCCTGAAGGAAGCGCTAAACATGGAAAGGCACAACCGGTACCAGCCACTGCAAAACCATACCGAAATGTAAAGACCATCCAGACTAGGAAGAGACTGCATCAACTAACGAGCAAAATAACCAGCTAACATCATAATGACAGAATCAAATTCACACATAACAATATTAACTTTAAATGTAAATGGACTAAATGCTCCAATTAAAAGACACAGACTGGCAAATTGGATAAAGACTCAAGATCCATCAGTGTGCTGTATTCAGGAAACCCATCTCACGTGCAGAGACACATATAGGCTCAAAATAAAAGGATGGAGGAAGATCTACCAAGCAAATGGAAAACAAAAAAAGGCAGGGGTTGCAATCCTAGTCTCTGATAAAACAGACTTTAAACCAACAAAGATCAAAAGAGACAAAGAAGGCCATTACACAATGGTAAAGGGATCAATTCAACAAAAAGAGCTAACTATCCTAAATATATATGCACCCAATACAGGAGCACCCAGATTCATAAAGCAAGTCCTGAGTGACCTACAAAGAGACTTAGACTCCCACACATTAATAATGGGAGACTTTAACACCCCACTGTCAACATCAGACAGATCAACAAGACAGAAAGTCAACAAGGATACCCAGGAATTGAACTCAGCTCTGCATCAAGCGGACCTAATAGATATCTACAGAACTCACCACGCCAAATCAACAGAATATACATTTTTTTCAGCACCACACCACACCTATTCCAAAATTGACCACATACTTGGAAGTAAAGCTCTCCTCAATAAATGTAAAAGAACAGAAATTATAACAAACTATCTCTCAGATCACAGTGCAATCAAGCTAGAACTCAGGATTAAGAATCTCACTCAAAACCACTCAACTACGTGGAAACTGAACAACCTGCTCCTGAATGACGACTGCGTACATAACAAAATGAAGGCAGAAATAAAGATGTTCTTTGAAACCAACGAGAACCAAGACACAACATACCAGAATCTCTGGGATGCATTCAAAGCAGTGTGTAGAGGGAATTTATAGCACTAAATGCCCAGAAGAGAAAGCAGGAAAGATCCAAAATTGACACCCTAACATCACAATTAAAAGAACTAGAAAAGCAAGAGCAAACACATTCAAAAGCTAGCAGAAGGCAAGAAATAACTAACATCAGAGCAGAACTGAAGGAAATAGAGACACAAAAAACCCTTCAAAAAATAAATGAATCCAGGAGCTGGTTTTTTGAAAGGATCAACAAAATTGATAGACCGCTAGTAAGATTAATAAAGAAAAAAAGAGAGAAGAATCAAATAGATGCAATAAAAAATGATAAAGGGGATATCACCACCGATCCCACAGAAATACAAACTACCATCAGAGAATATTACAAACACCTCTACGCAAATAAACTAGAAAATCTAGAAGAAATGGATAAATTCCTCAATACATACACCCTCCCAAGACTAAACCAGGAAGAAGTTGAATCTCTGAATAGACCAATAACAGGAGCTGAAATTGTGGCAATAATCAATAGCTTACCAACCAAAAAAAGTCCAGGACCAGATGGGTTCACAGCCGAATTCTACCAGAGGTACAAGGAGGAGCTGGTACCATTCCTTCTGAAACTATTCCAATCAATAGAAAAAGAGGGAATCCTCCCTAACTCATTTTATGAGGCCAGCATCATCCAGATACCAAAGCCTGGCAGAGACACAACAAAAAAAGGGAATTTTAGACCAATATCCTTGATGAACATTGATGCAAAAATCCTCAATAAAATACTGGCAAACAGAATCCAGCAGCACATCAAAAACCTTATCCACCATGATCAAGTGGGCTTCATCCCTGGGATGCAAGGCTGGTTCAATATACGCAAATCAATAAATGTAATCCAGCATATAAACAGAATCAAAGACAAAAACAACATGATTATCTCAATAGATGCAGAAAAGGCCTTTGACAAAATTCAACAACCCTTCATGCTAAAAACTCTCAATAAATTAGGTATTGATGGGACATATCTCAAAATAATAAGAGCTATCTATGACAAACCCACAGCCAATATCATACTGAATGGGCAAAAACTGGAAGCATTCCCTTTGAAAACTGGCACAAGACAGGGATGCACTCTCTCAACACTCCTATTCAACATAGTGTTGGAAGTTCTGGCCAGGGCAATTAGGCAGGAGAAGGAAATCAAGGGTATTCAATTAGGAAAAGAGGAAGTCAAATTGTCCCTGTTTGCAGATGACATGATAGTATATCTAGAAAACCCCACTGTCTCAGCCCAAAATCTCCTTAAGCTGATAAGCAACTTCAGCAAAGTCTCAGGATACAAAATCAATGTACAAAAATCACAAGCATTCTTATACATCAATAACAGACAAACAGAGAGCCAAATCATGAGTGAACTCCCATTCACAATTGCTTCAAAGAGAATAAAATACCTAGGAATCCAACTTACAAGGGACGTGAAGGACCTCTTCAAGGGGAACTACAAACCACTGCTCAGGGAAATAAAAGAGGATACAAACAAATGGAAGAACATTCCATGCTCATGGCTAGGAAGAATCAGTATCGTGAAAATGGCCATACTGCCCAAGGTAATTTATAGATTCAATGCCATCCCCATCAAGCTACCAATGACTTTCTTCACAGAATTGGAAAAAACTACTTTAAAGTTCATATGGAACCAAAAAAGAGCCCACATCGCCAAGTCAATCCTAAACCAAAAGAATACAGCTGGAGGCAGTGAACAGCATGGTACTGGTACCAAAACAGAGATATAGATCAATGGAACAGAACAGAGCCGTCAGAAATAATGCCACATATCTACAACTATCTGATCTTTGACAAACCTGACAAAAACAAGAAATGGGGAAAGGATTCCCTATTTAATAAATGGTGCTGGGAAAACTGGCTAGCCATATGTAGAAAGCTGAAACTGGATCCCTTCCTTACACCTTATACAAAAATCAATTCAAGATGGATTAAAGACTTAAATGTTAGACCTAAAACCATAAAAACCCTAGAAGAAAACCTAGGCATTACCATTCAGGACATAGGCATGGGCAAGGACTTCATGTCTAAAACACCAAAAGCAATGGCAACAAAAGCCAAGATTGACAAATGGGATCTAATTAAACTAAAGAGCTTCTGCACAGCAAAGGAAACTACCATCAGAGTGAACAGGCAACCTACAAAATGGGAGAAAATTTTCGCAACCTACTCATCTGACAAAGGGCTAATATCCGGAATCTACAATGAACTCCAACAAATTTACAAGAAAAAAACAAACAACCCCATCAAAAAGTGGGCGAAGGACATGAACAGACATTTCTCAAAAGAAGACATTTATGCAGCCAAAAAACACATGAAAAAATGCTCACCATCACTGGCCATCAGAGAAATGCAAATCAAAACCACAATGAGATACCATCTCACACCAGTTAGAATGGCAATCATTAAAAAGTCAGGAAACAACAGGTGCTGGAGAGGATGTGGAGAAACAGGAACAGTTTTACACTGTTGTTGGGACTGGAAACTAGTTCAACCATTGTGGAAGTCAGTGTGGTGCTTCCTCAGGGATCTAGAACTAGAAATTCCATTCGACCCAGCCATCCCATTACTGGGTATATACCCAAAGGACTATAAATCATGCTGCTATAAAGACACATGCACACGTATGTTTATTGCCACATTATTCGCAATAGCAAAGACTTGAAACCAACCCAAATGTCCAACAATGATAGACTGGATTAAGAAAATGTGGCACATGTACACCATGGAATACTATGCAGCCATAAAAAATGATGAATTCATGTCCTTTGTAGGGACATGGATGAAATTGGAAATCATCATTCTCAGTAAACTATCGCAAGAACAAAAAACCAAACACCGCATATTCTCACTCATAGGTGGGAATTGAACAATGAGAACACATGGACACAGGAAGGGGAACATCACACTTCAGGGATTGTTGTGGGGTGGGGGGAGGGGGGAGGGAATAGCATTGGGAGATATACCTAATGCTAGATGACGAGTTAGTGGGTGCAGCACACCAGCATGGCACATGTATACATATGTAACTTACCTGCACATTGCACACATGTACCATAAAACCTAAAGTATAATAATAATAATAATAATAAATAATAAATTAAAAAAAATAAAATAAAAATAAAAATAAAGTACTTATTATTGTTGTTCCCCTTTAATCTCCATTTTGGTGAGTCACAGTATACAATAGCATAGTACAATAGCATCTCTAAGAAATCTTGCAGTATACTAAATCATGTAAAAGTCCTACAATAAACTAAACAAAACCATAAAAGAATAAACATAAAACCTTTATCTCTATGAAATATATATATCTCTCCACAGATATATATATATATATATCTCTCCACAGATATATATATATATATCTCTCTCCACAGATATATATATATATATCTCTCCACAGATATATATATATATCTCTCTCCACAGATATATATATATATATATCTCCACAGATATATATATATATATATATCTCCACAGATATATATATATATATATCTCCACAGATATATATATATATATATATATATATCTCCACAGATATATATATATATATCAAGGAATGACTTTATTGCTTTTATCATTACACTTACTAAAATTCAACAGAACAATTTTCCGCAAGCAAAAGTTTTGGATGCACTAGTCAATTCATATATGAGAAAGGCACTAGCCCAACACAAAAACAATCCTTCTGGAAAAAGAATGACTTCCAAGCTAACTGCACCTTGAAATAGTCCCCCTCCCTCAAGACTGTAAGTTAGCTGGACATTTAGTAACAGCTAAGCTGGAAAGCTGTATAATGCTCACTTCTGCTTCAAAGACCTGTTCCTTCCTTCAAATATTAAATATATCTTTGCAAACAACCTCAGGCTGGATCCAACATGAGCTTTCCATGTTTGCTCAGATTTGACATTCTAGACAGTTTTCACCTAATCAGCTCACTACCTCCTCCCTGGTGAGAGCTCCTAGAATGCTTCACTACTCAAGGCCCTGAGCGGTATATTTCATGACATGTATATGTAGTTTACCTTCCAATTCTCTCTTGCAAATTTCCTGGACAAATTTGCAAGAAAAATATTTTTATTAAATAAAGTAGTATATTTAAGTCTAGGAGAGTATTTAACCTAGAGTAGACACTCAATAAGTGATTCTTTTTCTATTTTGGGCTCCCTTCATGTATCCTATTAATAATTGCTATAAGGTGATTTCATGATTACAGGAAGTCAATATAAAATAGCTATGGCTGATTAAAAATTTAAGAGTTCCTGGTTAACTCCTTTATGCAACAATATATTTTATTATTCAGTTTGGTTAAATGATTGGAATATATTTAATTCATTTTAACTTTATTGAAATTATGCTTGACACTGTCATTACTACAAACATCAGTTATAGTGAAACACTTGCAGAAACTAAAACACAGAACTTTGCTACTGAACTAATAAGTCTAAATCACTTTATTGTGACTGTTTTTATTCATTTCATTGTTGTGGTTGTTGTTTTTGTTGTTGTTTGGTTTGGTGACACAATTAGTCCTGACTTTTGGGTTGATTTGCATTTACTTATACTGCTTTCCACATCTATCATCACTGCCTTAGGTATGCCTGGCTATGTATGCCAGCTGTCTCATCTGCTAATAGTGTTTCTAATTTTTGGTTATTTTGTAAAATAAATAACCAGGTTGTTAAACTTGAGGTTCATATGTACATAAATGAGACAAGAGTGTGGGCCCGAAATACTACTTCTACAAACTACATGAATTTTGGGCACATTGGGTTTGGAGCATCTTAATGTAGCTACCAAAGGTCTCTTTTGCTAATGTTTAGCATCTTGGTGGAATTCCAAAACGTGATGTTGCTATAGACTTGATTTGTAGATAGGAGCTATTTTACAGTACTATTAATGAAACAGAAACACTAAAATTCAGAGTGATGTAAAATTAGAGTAATTAAAATGGGAGGTATGAGATTATATTTTATGGTGTAACTTGTCTTGCTGTTTTACAGCTAAATAAACTGTGGGTACTACCCAGATGTGTTTTGTTCCATAAATATGAAGATTTCCTTCAAGGCATGAAGTATCATTTATAAATCATTTCCCATTTATTGAATATAAACAATGAAAATATGCCTTGAAAGTTTCCAAAAATATTTCTTATTTTAGTACTTTTTCAGAGGAAGTTTTATCAGCAAACAAAAGCAGTTTTACTCCTCACTGTGCATACAATGATTTCCTTTGAATGTAAAATGTTTTAATTTGAAGTAGTAGGATACGAAAGCATAAAATATAGTTATCTTGTATCCTATTTCAAACGTCTTAATGTTGATTATAACTATTTTGATTTGTAATACATAAAAATTTGTCAGTGGAATCAAGCTATTGAAAAATGTCCTTAAAAGCATGTAATAACCTCACATTCTAGCAAAATAAAATAGGGTCAATGATTACTAAGATATTTAATTTGAACTCTACTTGACTATAATTTGTCATATTCCAAAGTACCGATTTACAAAAGAATTTAATTAGAAGGTAAATTGTGAGACAATTTCTACAACTTAGACTCCTTACTATATATGTTTAGCCAGACATTTCTACAACATATTTTAATGACATACAGAAAACACAATTAACTATCTTGGAAATATAATGTGGATAACTAGAATAGCAGACTATCTTAAAGATGACTAGTTTCATTGCTTAGAACTTTGGGGAATTAAGTAGCAAATTTCCCATCTAACTATACCTTGAGAAAAAAAATTTTGGGTATTTTTTTCTGAACATACATGAGACAATCCAGAAGCAATTATTCAAACTCAATAAAATCCATAATTCAGATGCTTATAATCAAGATTTTACCAATTAATTTATTGTGGTTCTTAAATATAAGTGTTTTGGTGAAGAGCAACAGTTCTAAAACAAATTTTCTGAATCAAACAGTGGCTTTTCCATTTCAGCCATTTATTGCACAAATAATTATAATGAGTTTTTTACATGCCAGACATCATGCTGAGTTTGAAGATATGTACATGGTCCATACACTCATGAATCACCTATCAGTCAAATGGATGCTCAAACAAGTAGAGATGCATGATACGATGAAAGCATATGGTATCTGAGGAGGCCCTGCCCCGTGTGAGGGGGTTGCAGCAGGTTTCCCAAGAAGATGAGATCTGAGAGGAGTTAAGGTTTACTTGTTTACTTTGTGGCTTTGGGAAAGTTATTTATATTAAATAAGCCTCAGGGTTTTTTTAATCTAAAAAGTAATAGTACCTGTCTCACAAGATACTGCAAGAATTAAATTATATTATGCTTATAAATCACTTAATATAGCAACTGATATACAGTAAATGACACGATTAGAAAGGCTGTTCCTCAAATTCTTTGCTGGTAATTGTAATTATTTCATTAATAATCAATATCTTAAATTACCATAAATTATAAGACACAATCTAGAGACCTCACTGATTCATACATATTGACCCATCTCAGACAACTTGTTAAAAAAATATGTTTTCTAAAAGAAGTCAGAAATTTTCATGTACTTCAAAGTATGACCAAATTGACTAATCACTTGGGACAAGACAATTTTTTTTTTTTAAAGGAGCCTGCAATTTCCTTACAACCTTGGATTCAACTAATAAAGTCACTTTCTTGAAAAAAAATTAGAGACAATCTATACAGAGAGAAATTGCCTTAGAATTCCCTGTTATGGAGTAATTAAGGGAAATTATTGTCCTCACTATTCTAAGTTCATTTATCTATGTGACTCCAGGTGTGAAAAAGGAAGTTATGTGTACACTCCCTAAGATACAAATGAGAATAAGAACATGGGAGAGATCTATTTATGTAATGATAAATTCAGTCCATGATGCATAATCAATGGCACATTTCCACAAATGTGAAAGCAAGGGCCCTGTAGCAACAAAGACAAATCACTAATGTGTTTCACATCAGCTGTCTAAAACATGTAAATCTGGGCGCGGTGGTTCACGCCTGTAATCCCAGCACTTTGGGAGGCCGAGGCGGGTGGATCATCTGAGGTCAAAAGTTCGAGACCAGCCTGGCCAACATGGTGAAACCCCGTCTCTACTAAAAAAATACAAAAATTAGTTGGGCGTGGTGGCACATGCCTGTAATCCCAGCTACTCAGGAGGCTGAGGCAGGAGAAATGCTTGAACTCGGGAGGCAGAGGTTGCGTGAGCCGAGATCACGCCACTGCACTCCAGCCTGGGCAACAAGAGTGAAATGCCATCTAAAAAAAAAAAAAAAAAAGGAAATCCTTTCTCTTATAGTTCAGTGAAATATTTCAAGGTATATGTAATCTTGTGAGTGATTGATAATAATTTGAGGGAAAGTATTGTGCTAACAGACATCAGAATTATAATTTAGTCCTTAACTATCAGTTTCAGAAATTTCACTTAGACTTAACGCATCTCAACATGCACCCAGTGTGTTTAAATTTTCAAATCTACTGATTTCCTTGGAGAAATGGCTTCATAAAAAATCATGCTGAATTATGCAGCAGACATATGAAACTTACAGTCTTCGTTTTAAAAATTCATAAGTAATATTATTTTTCAATCAGAATAATAAGGTTGTCAGTTTTTGTGTTGTAGATTTGCTAAAGTGTTGCTCTAGAATAAACCCTGGCTTAAACTGGCAGTATGCAAAGCAAATGCAGTACAAATGGCTGAATATAATATGCAGTGATGGTTCATTATTTTATGTACCACAATAAACATTTATCAAACACTATTTCAAGGGCCAATACAAAGGTAAAAGCTGGGAACATATAGACAAATGCAGTCTATAAACCTGAGAAATAGTCATGTAAGCACCAGCACCGCATTATATAATCAAGTCTCATTATTTGTGGTAGTTCTCTTCTATAAAATTGTTGAGAACACTGGCTTAGCAAATACTGATTTATTGTTGCTAGGGGAAAAAAGGGTTAGATTCCTCTTAGTCTTTGATCACCTTATCATCAACAAGTTATATTTTATTTGTGTTTTTGTTTAAAGACACTTTAATACATATTATTGATTCAGTAACATTGAACTCACAGCCAACAGCACTATAACTCCCATCTAAATGAAAGTATTTAACATACGTATTTTCTCCATAAGGTGCATCACAGCCTTCTTGCCCTTAGAAACATCAGACAGCACTTCAGCACTACACTTGGGGACCATTATTAGGAGCAAAATCTCCCAACGAAAAGCACAAACATGGAAAAAAAAATTTGGTACTAAAGAGACCACAAAAAAGATACTTTTTTAAAACCTAATGAGATCTGAAGGCAGAGGGTCACCCTGTTAGACCTCAGCTAGTAACATGCATGCCAGATGACTCTATTTTTACTACTCTGTACATGTCTGAGAATGACCACAAAATGCCAGGAGTACTAAGTGACATAACAAATTTTAGCAAGCAGGCAAATTTGCAAATACAGAATCCATAAATAATTGGGATTGACCATAAATGCACATATTAATGGCGTGTAATTGTATGCATCTAGTAATTGCATATGCAAAGTGTTACATAACAATCACTAGTCCTCTCAGCTAACAAATTAGCCCAAGATCTTTTCTGCTATAGGGTCTTCAAAAACACAACATGCTGTTCTTTCTTTCTATAAGGTAGTTCTCCAAATTCTTTTCATAGTTGCCTCTTCCTCACCTTCTATGTTTCCACTAATGTGTTTCTCGTCAGAGTAGAGTTCTCTGACAGCCCTATAACATAATCCTATTATCTGTATCCCTTTAGTTTTATCTCTGTTATCATACTTATTGTATCAGAGGATCCCCATGACACTGCATATTTCTATAGCTTCAGAAGCAGAGGGAGCTTAGACCATGCACAGGGTAAGATAAGACAATACATAAAATATGTTTCAATACATAATAAAAACTTACTGATTAAAACTTTGTAGATATATTATAAAAAGTTGTTAAAATCATTCCATCTACTATAAACACCTATAAAATTTTTAAAATGGTAAAAAAGTGATCTTATAAAACAGTAATTTGTAAATTTGGCAAATTGATTAACCTAAAAGATGTTCAGAGAATCTCCCAAATTTGGAAATTATGAAACCAAAAAAAAAGACTTTAAAAGAGATTTAAAAGAAAATAACATAACTAAAAAGTTCCCATTTAAAATAACCTGGTTATAGTTTTTAAAATACTAGTGTATTAGTTCATTTTTATACTACTATGAAAAAATTCCCAAGACTGGGTAATTTACAAAGAAAAAGAAGTTTAATGAACTCACAGTTCTACATGGCTGAGGAGGCCTCATAATCATGTCAGAAGGCAAAGGAGGAGCAAAGGCACATCTTACGTGGTGGCAGGAAAGAGAGCATTTGCAGGGGAACTGCCATTTATAAAAACTACCAGATATCATGAGACTTATTCACTATCACAAGAACAGCAATGGAAAAACCCAATCCTATGATTCAGTTACCTCCCACCTGGTCCCTTCCATGACACATGGGGATTAGGGGAGCTACAATTCAAGATGAGATTTGGGTGGGGACACAGCCAAACCACATCATTCCACCCCTGGGCCCTCCCAAATCTCATGTCCTTACATTTCAAAACCTGTCATGCCCTCCCAACAGTTCCTCAAAGTCTTAACTCATTTCAGCATTAACTCAAATGTCCACAGTCCAACGTCTCATCTGATGCAAGGCAAATACCTCCCACCTGTGAGCCTGTAAAATGAAAAGGAAATTAGTTACTTCCAAGTTAAAATAGGGGTACAGGCATTAGGTAATTATGGCTGTTCCAAATAGAAGAAATTGGCCAAAACAAAAGGGCTACAGGCCCCATGCAAGTCCGAAATCCAGCAAGACAGCCAAATCTAGAAGCTCTAAAATGGTCTCCTTTGACTTCATGTGTGACACATCCTAGTCTCATTGATGAAAGAGGTGGGCTCCCACAGCCTTGAGCAGCTCCACCCTGCGGCTTTGCAGGGTCCAGGCCCCTCCCAGCTTCTTTCATGGGCTGGTTTGAGTGTCTGCAGTTTTTCCAGGTGCATGGTGCAAGCTGTCAGTGGATCTACCATTCCGGGGTCTGGAGGAAAGGGGTCCTCTTCTCACAGCTCCACTAGGCAGAGCCCCATTGGGGACTCTGTGTGGGGGCTCCCACCCTATATTTTCCTTCCACACTGCCCTAGCAAAGGTTCTACATGAGGGCTTCATCCATGCAGCACACCTCTGCCTGGACATCCAGGCATTTCCATACATCTTCTGAAAGCTATATGGATGATCCCAAACCTCAATTCTTGACTTTTGTGCACTCACAGGCTCAACACCACATTAAAGTTACCAAGACTTGGGGCTTGAACCCTCCAAAGCCACAGCCTGCGCTGTACCTTTGCCCCTTTTAGTCATGACTGAAGCAGCTGGGATGCAGGGCACCAATCCCAAGGCTGCACACATTAGTGGGGGCCCTGGGCTAGGCCTACAAAACCTAAGCCTCCAGGCCTATGACAGAGAGGGGCTGCCACAAAGGTTCTGACATATCCTGGAGACATTTTCTCCATTGTCTTGGTTATTCACATTCAGCTCCTTGTTACTTATGCAAATTTCTGCAGTGGCTTGATTTTCTCCCCAGAAAATCGGTTTTTCTTTTTATTGCATTATTAGGCTGCAAATTTTCCAAACTTTTATGCTCTGCTTTCTCTTGAATGCTTTGCCACTTAGAAATTTCCACTGCCAGATACCCTAAATCATTTATCTCAAGTTCAAAGTTCCACAGATCTCTAGGACTAGCACAAAATGCCACCAGTCTTTTTGCATAGCAAGAGTGACCTTTAATCCAGTTTCTAACAAGTTCCTCATCTCCATTTGAGGCCACCTAAGCCTGGATTTTATTGTCCATATCACTATCAGCATTTGGGTCAAAGACATTCAACAATTCTCTAGGAAGTTCCAAACTTTCACACATTTTCCTGTCTTCTTTTGTGCCCTCCAAACTGTTTCAACCTCTGCCTATTACACAGTTCTAAAGTTGCTTCCACATTTTTGGGTATCTTTACAGCAGTGCCCCATTCTCTGTGGTACCAATTTACTGTATTAGTCCATTCACATTCTGCTAATAAAGGCTGGGTAATTTATAAAATAAAGAGGTTTAACTGACTCACAGCTCCACAGGCCTAGGGAAGCCTCAGGAAACTTACAATCATGGTGGAAGGGGAAGCAAACACATCCTTCTTCACAGGGAGGTAGCAAGGAGAAGGGCCGAGCAAAAGGGGGAAAAGTCCCTTATAAAACTATCAGATCTCACGAAATTTATTCATTATCACCAGAACAGCACAGGAAAAACCCAACCCCGTGATTTAATTACCTCCCACTGGGTTCTACCCGTGACACATGGGGATTATGGACACTACAATTCACGGTGAGATTTGGGTGGGGACACAGCCAAACCATATCAAATAGTGATTGAAAATATTCAAGAATAATACATTTATGAATCTATTTATAAAGTCTACATTAATGAAATGACAAAACCACATTTAACATTATTCAAAATGACAAGAATTTATCAAAATATTCTTGAGAAAGTTCATTTCTTTGTTGTATTAAAAATAATTATTTCTTGTAAAATGTTTACTAAATTGACTAGGGAACTCAAAAGGAGATTTGAACAGATAGAAGAAAGAATCAACAAACTTTAAGATAAGTTCATTGAGATTACCTAGTCTGAGGAAGAAAAAATAATAATAATAGGTAACACATAGAAACACATCATGAGAATAATAAAAGAGGACAGGGTGAAACAGGCTGAAAGAACACTTGAAAAAATAATGACTTAAAAATTCCCAGACATGATTTAAAACATTTTGCTACACATTCAAAAAGCTTAGCAAATTCCAAACAGGATAAACTCAAACAGATCCACACCAAGCACATTTTAATCAAACTGTTAGAAACCCTAGACAAAGAGAGAATCTTGAAAGCAAGAAAGCAGTGACTCATCACATACAAGGGATCCTCAGTAAAATTAACAGTTTATTTTTTCAGAAATCATGAAGGCCAGAAGGCATTGGATTACATACTTGTTTAAATTGCTAAAAGAAAAACAAAAAAGAGTGTCTAACAAGAATTCTATATCCAGCAGAAGTATCCTTCAAAAATGAAAGAAAAATTAAGACATTCCCAGATAAATGATATCAGAGAATTCATCACTAGCATATCTGTCCTATAAGAAATGCTAAAGGGAGTCGTTAACCTGAAGTAAAGAACACTAGACAATAACTCATGTAGAGATTAGTTATTGTCTAGTGTTCTTTTATTTCACCCTGAAGCAATGAAAAAAACACTGAGACATGTAACTACATAGGAAAATATAACAAACAGTACAAATGTATACAGTCATTACTCAGTACCCATGGGGGATTTGTTCCAGGAATCTTTGTGCATCCCAAAATCTACAGATGCTCAAGTTCCTTACGTAAAATGGTGTAGTATTTCCATATAACCTATACACATCCTCATGTACACTTTAAATCATCTCTAGATTACTTATAATACCCAATAGAAGCCTACAAATCCCTTTATTTGTGAGGATTTAACATAGTACTTGGTACACAGCAAATTCAAATTTTTCTCTTTGCAACTTTACTCTTTGGATTTTTTTTCTGAATATTTTTGATCTGCAGTTGGTTAAGTCCACAAGTATACAATCTATGGATATGAGGGCCAACTCTATTTTATCATTAACTCTCTTTTTTCTATCTGATATAGAGGAGAACTACATAAAAATGACAATTATAAATCTAAGTTGATGGGCATACAATCTATTAAGATGTAATTTATGGCAATAATATAAAGATGGGATGCATGCTATATGTATATGAGCAATTTTTTTATATTATTAAAATTAATTGGTATGAATTTGAACTAAATTGCTATAAATTAAGATGAATATTTTAATCTCCAAAGGAACCACTAAGAAAATAACTCAAAAATTTCAGTGAAAGAAATGACAAAGAAATTAAAGAAAATATATATTTAATATAAAATAAGGCACTAATAGAGAAACTGAAAAACAAAAAAGACATAAGACATTGAAAGCAAAATCTAGCATATGACCATCAGGGTAGGTGGTAAAGAGTATGGGGAAAATGATTACTAAAAATGAAAAGTTTAAGAAATGAACAAATTGCGATGTTAGATATTTTCTCCCCTAACATGGCAGTGAAGGATGAAAAGCATCTGAGAGGAGATGAAGGTCCAGAATCTGAAGTCTCCACTGGGTGTAGAAGAATGACAGCAGAAGAGAAGGTGATATCAACAAGAAGAGAAAGAGAATGTTCTAGCCTCAAAGGCGTAGGTGAACAGTGACAAAGTTAGGGACTGGAACCCTGAAGGGAAGCAAGGAGGAGATCTCTCATTAGTATGATCTGTGTGATGTGAGAAAAAATAAGCTTCTCTACAAACCAACTGGAAAGCAAGTCCTCTGGGGTGGGAAGGTGTGAGGTGGGTTTCAGCTAAAGCTAGTAGGTTATGGGAATCTTCACACACAGACACACACACACATTTCCCTATCATATCCCTCTGGTAGCACTATTCTTTCAATGTTTCCTTTCCACATGCAGCAGTGGTAGGAATTAGGTTCTTCAGGCAATATATACATACATACATACATACATACATACATATATATCTCGTCTAACAGTGAATTTTGAAGAAGCACCAAAACATTGAAATAGCACAGGCTCAATCATTAGCATAGTGTTTTAAGTAGCAAAACTAAAAAAAAAACTCTGTCGTGAAACAAATAAATGAGAAATTCTCAAGCACACCTATATTAAGACACTAGCTATTATAGTAAAAACAAAACCGAACTATTTGGCAACAAGTAGATACTTCATATTCAAAAGATAATCATGTAAATTTTAATTGTAAAAGGAAATCTGAACAGTAAAATAGTTTGGTACACTGAGTAGTCATGTGGAGAAAACTGCAGTTAAATAAACAAAGGCATTCATTGAAGATGGCAATAATTATGTATTATTAACATTCAAAAACCTAATCGGCTTAAATGAGCTGACAAGGCTAAAATTGTGCAAGAGAAAAGCTAAGGCTATTCAAACGATAGGTCTCTGCTGTTCTAAGTAGGGAAACATTTAAATGTTGTCTGCTTCCGTACTTCTTCTCGAAACTCCTAAGCACAAATACCATCAAATCAGAAATGAGTTTTGTTTATTTTCCTAATGAATTATTCAAATCCCAGAATAATCTCCATATCCTAATGTGCTCTATTCTAATGTTGAAACAGCCAGCTTCTCCTCATTCTCTGGTATGATTAGTACATAGTTAAAATCACAGACAAGCAATTGTCATTCAGTATATATGTAACTTTGACCTAGTTTCTTAACTTACCTAGAACTTCTTTCCTCATATGTATGATGCACAAATTAATATTACATATCTCACAGGATGTAGCAAATTTTTAAAGACCATCTATGTGATTCAGAGGATGTGGCAAAATTAAACAATGTAATTTATGTTAAATATTTGCAAGGTGCTCAGCACATATCAAACTTCAAATAAATGTTGGCTGATCTTACCTTAATAGACAAATATTTTAATTTATTTTCTATTTTCTTTTTACCTAAGTAGTAATCATACATGGCTAAACAACATTTTTTAAACGTTCTGTTCTATTTGTAGACCAATTCACCAAAAGCAACACTTTAGGCCAAGGATAAAAGCTAAACACTTTAGGCCAAGGATAAAAGTTACATATTAACTAGTAGATTTTTTTCTGATAGAGAATGCAACCAATTTTGATCCAGTGGAAAACATAATAGATACAGTTTATTGTCCTGTGGGACATTACACAGTTTTATATCTGATCCAGCAATCAGATCCTAACATTTCTTTCATAAATTTCCTAACACTGCTTAGCAATTCAAATGCCCTTTGTGCTGTACCTTACTGGTTGGTTCCCTCTTTAATTAATGAATTGAATAAGATATTTGACACATCCTTATTTTATGTTTGTTTTAGAGTCATAATTTTACCTTTTTGAAAATTATACTTTAACACAACTAAATTTTAATCATTTAACTATTTCCTCCAGTGGTTATTCAATATACATAAGAATTATTTTGAATGCTACTTCTCAATTTATCAGATTTTGATATTACCTTAGGACTTCTGGCTATGACTGATGGTGGACACGTAGCCAAACCATATCACCATTTCTCTGCTCAAATATGCTTTCTGTTCAAGAATTCTGTTCATCTTTTCTCTTAGATTATTTAATACATTACTTATAGCTATTTTAATGTCATCTCTGTGTCTAGTTCTGTTTATTATTTATCTCTTGAAGATGTGTTAATTTTTCATCCTTTTTGTGTTTGTCATTTTTTTAATGAATGTAGTTCACTGTGTATAGGACAGTAGAGACTGAGTTAAATCATATTTATGTATGTGTATGCATCTTCTTTGGGAGGTTCAATCACTCTATCCAGGGGTTGAGTTAGTTTATATAGTTTTGTGTTTCTGTCATTACCTCCAGTGCAACACAAGCAACCCATCTTTCCAGAAGTGGATTGCTATTTCTTGTGCCTAGGGTAAAGACTGCAGTGTTTGATTGTTTTTTCTTTTTTTCACTATTTGTGTGTTACTCTAAGCTTTCAGTCATCTTTGCACTGCTGGACCCCATAGTGATGCCCTCTCCATGCTCTTGTTTCCCCTCTAAAAAATAACTGCTATTTCTTGTTACTCACTGCTAGAATTGTTTTTGGAGGTTAGGAGATTCTCAGTTATGTTTGTCCAGCCTTGGTCACAGAAAGGACATATGAACCTGGGCCTCGATAATGGAGCTTTCTCGGTATCCCCGCACTTCCCAACTTTACCTTGCATTTGTGGTGGTTTTTCTGTGAATGAGTTTTCTGCCCTTCTCTCAGCTGGGGGAGATTTCTGCTTAGTTTCTGCTTGGTTTAGAATCTTGAGTCTAAAAGCATTTTCTGTGCCTCCCCACAGATGTAGACCATTTTTGCTTCTATTTCTTTCCAGAACCAGTGGATATTTACCTGGGGTTCTAGAGGAAGGTTAGTTTGTTTCTATACCACTCACTTGAGGGGCCTTTTCTTAAGGGTAATAAATTGTCTTTGACCTTTCTTGTGAGAACTGCTGGAACTCATGGAAAAGTACTTCTAAGTAAATGTGGACTCCCTTTGACCTGGAGCTCCCAGTTATTTTAAACTGTCAAGCTGGCCTACCTTCAGCCTTTGAGAGTTTGTTAAAATATCAGCTGTATTCTTTTTATCTACTTTTATGATGACCACTTCTTCCCCTTGTGCTCTGCCAACTGCAAAACAAACTATGTTTTATTCCTCCTGAGGCATTTGAGTTTCGAGAATATAGTTTACTTGTTTGCATTATAACCTCAGTTTTCTAAGGGAATTTAAAATGTTGTAGATTATATGGTTCTCATTGTTAGAGTAAAATCACATATTGTTTTGGGTTTCTACATCTTAAGCAAAGAAGAACTATTGCTTGGCTTTGTTTGTGAAAATAGTTTAAAAGGTAAGTAATGATGTTTTTAATAAGACACCTATTTTCATTGGAAAAGTAGACCTTATGCCAATTATTTCAATGATCTCAGAATTATTTTTTGTTGCCATTAAGAATACTGTTACAATTGTTAGATTGGTGCAAAAGTAATTGAGGTTTCTCCCATTACTTTCAGTGACGAAGACAGCAATTACTTTTGCACTAACCTACTATTTACACTTTCAAAACATGAACTGATTGCTCCCTGCTATAATATTAACAGATGAAATTTAGTTTGTATAATTACTTGTATTATACTTACAACTATTTTACTTTTCTAGAAACATCCCTCATGTTGCTATTATCTTTTATACAACCTGAATTGAATTGCTAGAGCTTATAAAAAATTTTTCTAAAATTATTTTATACAAATTTAAGTCTGTTTTTGTTTGCAGGTAAAAACAAATTATCAACAATATCTCCTTGATATTTCTGGACACTACAAAGGAAGTACCCATTATGTGTATAGTTCAATACCAGTATAACTTCATCTGTACATAAATAAGTATTTCTGAGAAGATTAAATAAATCAACTTGGAAATGCTACTTCTATATTCAGTAAATCATGAGGAATCTTAGATTAATATCTCTTTCCAAAAATTCCTTTGCCTAATCTCCTGTAAAGAATACAGATTGGCTTATTCCTGTAATCCTAGCACTTTGAGAGGCCAAGGCGGGCAGATCACCCGAGGTCAGGAGTTTGAGACCAGCTTGGCCAATAAGGAGAAACCCCGTCTCCACTAAAAAGACAAAATTAAGCCAGGCACGGTGGCGCATGCCTGTAATCTCAGCTACTTCGAAGGCCGAGGCAGGAATTGCTTGAACCCAGGAGGCGGAGGTTACAGTGAGCTGAAATTGTGCCACTGCACTCCAGCAGCCTGGGCAAAAGAGCAAGACTCCATCACAAACAGAAAAAAAAAGCTGGTTGGGGTGGGGGGCAGACATAGAACAGTCTCCAAGGTGGAATAGATGACATGAAACAAATCTCAATAGCATTGAAAGGATTAAAATTATAAAAGGACATTCTCTGATCACCAGGTAATTAGATCAGAAATCAATTACAGAAAAAGATCTAAAAAAATCTCTAAACATTTGGAAATTAAACAATACAGTTATAAATAATCAATGGATCAAACAATAAATCACACAGTAAATTAGAAAATATCTTGAACTGAATGATAATGAAGACTAAATTTACTAGATTTTGCTGACTTGAGCTAAAGATGTACTTATGAAAGTATTACACCATTAAATGCTTATAATGGAAAATTACAAACGTCTAACATCAATGACTGAAGCTTTTTAATGAAGGCTGAAAATTAAAATCACATTAAATGCAAAGTAGGTAGAAATAAAGAAAAAGAACAAAATCAATGATATTAAAAAACAGAATAATAACAATCAAAAATCAAAACTGATTTTTGGAAAAGATCAATAATTGACATATTTCTATCTAGACCTACCAATAAAAAAGAGAACAAAGAACACAGAAATGACCAATATTAGAATGATAAACAGGAACTCTGATTCTACTCCTACTAATATTAAATGGTATTAAGGCAATATTATCAATAACTATGTCAATATATTCAACAGTTTAGAGAAAATGGACAAATTCTTTGGAAGATACAAAGAACTGAAACTAATACAGGAATACAAAATATTCATATATCTTTAAATAAATTCAACTTGTAATTAAAAGCCTTCTAGCAAAGAAAACTACAGAGCCAGTTTGCTTTACTAGTAAATTCTATTAAACAGTAAAGAAATAATAGCAAGCCACTAAAAACTGTTTTGTAATATAGAGAAGAGAACATTTCCAAATAATTTTATGACAATATTACCTTGATGTCAAGACTGGACAAAAACACAAGAAAACCATAGGCGTCATTAACATAATATGAGAGATGCAGGGGAAAAGAGAGAGAGATACTCATGAACATAGATGTAAACATCCTTAACAAAACATTACCAAATTAAATCCAGCAATACATTAAAAAATGTATTATTATGAGGTAGGGCTTACCCTAAAAATGAAAGATTAGTTTAACATTTGAAAAATATTCAATGTATTAATTCAGTTTGAAAGAATGAAGAAGAAAATGACATGAACATCTTAATAAATACAGAAAAATCACATCACAAAATTCAATCAATGTCCATTCATACAAAAAATAAAAACTTGACACACTAGAAACAGAAAAGACTTTCTGCGATATTATATAGAGCATCTATGGAACAACTACCTAAAATCTTACCTAATGATGGTAGATTGAACATTGTTGCCTTAAAAATAGGAACAAGGCAAACATGTCTGCTCTTCTCTATTCTATTCAACATAGTACTGGAGATCCTAGGCCATGCTGTAGGCAAGAATAACAAACAACGACATACATATTGTAAAGAAAGAAGTAAAACTATTGATTTGCATAGGAAAAAATGTTATGCCTGAAAAAAACTAAGGCATATACAACCAAAATCTACTAGTACTAAGAAGTGAATTTATCAAGAAAACAGAATACAAGTTCAATATATGAAACAAAAATTATTTTTCATACACTAGAAATAAACAATTGGAAAATAAAATATTTTATCATTGCATGAAAAACACCTTAAATACTTAGATAAACAACAGAAATTGGTGCAAACGTCCACACAAAAAAAAAAACTACAAAACACTCTTAAAAGTGACTAAAGACCTAAATAAAGGAATATACCATAATGAATTGGAAGACTCAATATTATTAAAATATAAAATTCCTCAAAATTATCTATAAATTCAAAACAATCTCAATCAACATCCCAGCAAGATTGCAAAAATTCACAAGTTGAATTTAATATTTACATGGAAATACAAAAAACCTAAACGCCAAAACAATTTTGAAAAGAAGAAGAAAACTGTAAGGCTTATGGTACCTGATAAACCTATGGTAATCAAGACAGTGTGGCTCTAACACAGAGATATATAGGTAAATGAGAGAATATAAAGTCTATATACATACACACACTCAAGATCAATTGATTTTCAAAAGGATCAATTTAAAGAGAAAGGATAATCTTTTCAATAATAGTACTGGAAAATCTGACATCTGAATGAATCCTTGCCTCCAGTATGCACAAAAACTAACATGGGATCAATTATATACCTCATTCTAAAGCAAAAAATATAAAACTGAAAGGAAAACAGAGGAGAAAATCTTTGTGACATTAGGGGAAGCAGGGATTCTTAGCTAGGACTCCAAAAGTTTTAATAGTAAAAGAACAAAATTCGTAAATTGCACTTATTCAGAATTTAAAACTTTGTTTCTAAAATAAAAGAACAAACTCTATATTTGGAGAAAATATTAGCAATATATATATCTGTTAAAGCATTGTTATCTAAAGCATAAGAAGTACTCTTTAAACTCATTAGTAAGAAAAACAAAAAAAAGGGCAGCAAATTTTAATAGAATATATAATAACAAATATAATACAATAAATGTTAAATATTCACATGAAAAATTATCATCATTAGTCATCAAGGAAATGCAAATTAAAACTATAATAACATACATCTATACTCTACCAAAAAGGCTAAAATTAAAAAGACTGGCCGGGCACAGTGGCTTACACCTGTAATCCCAGCACTTTGGGAGGCCGAGGTCGGCAGATCACTTGAGCTCAGGAGTTTGAGACTAGACTGGGCAACGTGGTGAAACCTGGTTCTACAAATTTTTTTTTTTTAATTAGCTGGGTGCAGTGGCATGCGCCTATAGTCCCAGCTACTTGGGAGGCTGAGGTGGGAGGATGGCTTGAGCCCAGGAGACAGAGATTGCAGTGAGCCAAGATGGTGCCACTGCACTCCAGCCTGGGTGACAGAGCCAGATCCTGTCTCAAAAAATAAAATAAAATAGTAAAAAAATAGAAAAATAATTTTAAAAACTTAAAAGTGTTGACAACTATGAGCAATAAGAACTCTCATACATTGGATGATACTACCATTTTGGAAAATAATGCAAAATATTCTAAAAATAATGTTAAATATTAATTTGTGATGTATCTCCAGGTGAGAATATTAATCTTTTTTAGGAATTAGTCAAGATAAATGAAGACATATGTACACACAGAGACTTGTACTCAAATCTTCAAGGCATTTTTATAAATAATACACCAAAAACTGAAAACATCCCAATGTCCATCACCATTTAAATGAAACACATGATTTCAGGAGACAAAATATGGGGCTATTTCTATAAACTGGCTTGATATGGAATAAATGTATTCTCACCAAGAAATAGTAAATTTATTGAATGACTCTAAAAGCAAACATTTATTGCTTGAGTATAAAGACTGTCAGCAGTATGCATCACAATAAAATAGTACTTATCAGTCCAAGTATAATGAGAGCCTGAAGTTCAAAATTTTATCTCAAATGTAAGTCCCCATGGGCATTTCTAATGTGTACACCAAGTTATGGCAATGATTAATACAGAGAAAAGTGCTATGAATTTTGATCAGTAAAGATTAGGTGAGGGCAGTGATGCTAATGGTTAGATAGATTCGTGGACATTCAGGAATAGAAGAACATGACCCAGTGTAATGCACATCTTTGTGGAGATTTGACCATCATGCATCTGATCACACAAACTGACACTTCCCTGTTAATGTGCAACTATCTTTATTCAATGTAAATGACCATCAGTATACCACAAAAATAATAAAAAAGTGTTTTCACTTTCATTAAAGGATAAAAAACAGTTTACTCTTCTGAACTGTAAATATGATTTGTTCTCTCCTCACCTCAGAAAATACCATATACTTTTAAATTATCCAAAACAGTTACTACATGTCATATATTTTCTAAGAGTGCTTATTTTACTTATTAGCATTTTTACAAAAAGGACAGTAGTTGCCAGGAAATTTCCACATTCCCAGAAATGGCAGGCAAAAGCAGTGGTAAGTAAGGGAATCCAAGTAAATTGAATGAGTCTTATTTCTGTGAGCTATACTCAAACTTATTAGTCTATGTCTATTCACCAGAATCATGATACAACTATTTCATCTAATGCCAATCTATTAAATAATCTCTCCACTAAAATAAACTTGCCAGGCATAACCCAGTGTGATGTCTCAAATGAAAAAAAGGAAAAACTGATTCAGAAGTCACTGGTAGTATAAACACAGTCAGGCAACACTTGTAGTCCCTTTTCCCTCATAGTCATGGTGATTGATGAAGAAGAGAACTAAAAATAACTGCACAACAGATGGTAAGAAGCATAGCAACAGCACCTGATTTTCTGCAATGCTTTTTGCAAATGTTAACGTGCATAAGGCATAATGAGAGAACTGATGCAACTTCGAAAGAGGCACTGTTGGTAAAATTCTGAATATTAAAGAGTAACCTAATAAACATGGATGCCTTGCCCCTGGCTACTGGCTAAGATTCTAAATTCCAGGAGCTTAAGAAATCCAGCCAGAGGATGCAGTCTTTCTTCAGTGTCTGTGACAGGATCATGCACTTGCTCCAGGGAAAGCACACACCACATGATCCATGCGTAGAATCGCATCTTGGCACTACACCATCGTGTGAAAATGTAACAACTTTGATATAGCATCCAAGAAAAACATGAAGTTAAATGAGATGTATAAAAACAGGCTTGTGTGAGCATGAGAACAGCTTTTGAAAAAATTAGACCCTTACTTCACAACCTGCTTGGGCCAAAAATCCATTGAAAATTGGTCCCATTGTGACCACAGTTTCAATGACAACCCTATACACTAAATTGTCTAATTTCTGCCTCCCTTCTCCTGTGCTTTCCTGCTCTTATTTGGCCAGAAATATAAACACTATATCATCAGGATGATCTTTTACTTTGGGGAAAAAAAGATTTATGGCATTTTTCTTTTTATGATTAAAAAAGTTCCTCCTAATTTAACAAAGATTGAAATAAATGCAACTATTTATTAAGTTCCCATTACTAGTCATATGTGTGATAAATTTGATGAGTGGAAAAAAACTGTACATAATCGTGCAGTTGTTCACGTGGATACCCAGCCAAAAGGCAAGTGGGGGCTGAAATCTAGGCAAGGTCTACTTATAGCGGCTTCTCCCAAGATGAAGAGACTTCTGCTAATTTTCCCAGCCACTGGTAGCATCTATTAGCAATTTGTCTGCTTGAGGAAGGATGTCTTTTCCTAATACACACAAACATACTGGTATGCAAACAGAGACCCCAAGTATGAAAAGGAATCTAATGGAAAACAAACAACGAACTTGACAGGTATGATAATGGCCAAGAAATAAGAAAGGAAACTGAAACAGAAGAGTTTTTATAAAAGGTCCAGAAGGCTGGACCTTGAAGAAAGAGCAGGATTGGGTATCTGGAAAAAGACAGTAGACATCACAAGCATTGGAGTTAAATGGGACCACAACCAGCGTATTACCCAGGAGCTACATCATTCATTTAAAACTGGGTGAGATTAGAGCTGTGCTCAATAACTGAAAAGATAAAACATGCTCTTATTCATATACTTCCATCACTGTGTAAAACAATTTTATACTTTTAAGAAAGCTATCCCAAGGAAGAGAATAAATTTTTATTTGCTTAACAGAAAATACATTTCCACTGGGAATTTTGCTTTCAAATAGTACAACGATTCAGAATTGTGTAAAATTTTTAAAAAATTCTCAAATAATGGGTTGATGGTAATTTTTTTAAAGTACTGATTCCATTGAATCACGTGTATTCTAAATATACAGATTAAATTAGGAAATCACAGAGTATTGAGAAAAAGAAAAAACACGGGCCATAAAGATGTGAAATGTACCAATGTGAATTTTTTTTATTATACTTTAAGTTCTAGGATATATGTGCACAACCTACAGGTTTCTTACATAGGTATACATGTGCCATGGTGGTTTGCTGCAGCCATCAACTCGTCATTTACATTAGATATTTCTCCTAATGCTATCCCTCCCGCAGTCCCCCACTCTTGCAGGCCCCAGTGTGTGATGTTCCCTGCCCTGTGTCCAGGTGTTCTCGTTGTTGAATTCCCACTTATGAGTGAGAACATTCGGTGTTTTGTTTTCTGTCCTTGTGATACTTTGCTGAGAATGATGGTTTCCAGCTTCATCCAAGTCCCTGCAAAGGACAAGAGCTCATCCTTTTTTATGACTGCATAGTATTCCATAGTTTATATGTGCCACATTTTCTTAATCCAGTCTATCATTGATGGACATTTGGGTTGGTTCCAAGTCTTTGCTATTGTAAATATTGCCACAATAAACATACATGTGCATGTGTCTGTATAGTAGCATCATTTATAATTCTTTGGGTATACTCCCAGTAATGGGATTGCTGGGTCAAATGGTATTTCTAGTTCTAGATCCTTGAGGAATTGCCACATTGTATTCCACAATAGTGGAACTAATTTACACTCCCAGCAACAGTGTAAAAGCATTCCTATTTCTCCTCATCCTCTCCAGCATCTGTTGTTTCCTGACTTTTTAATGATTGCCATTCTGACTGACATGAGATGGTATCTCATTGTGGTTTTGATTTGCATTTCTCAGATGACCAGTGCTGATGAGCATTTTTTCATGTGTATGTTGGCTGCATAAATGTCTTATTTTGAGAAGTGTCTGTTCATATCCTTTGCCCACTTTTTGATGGGGTTGTTTTTTTCTTGTAAATTTGTTTAAGTTCTTTGTAGTTTCTGGATATTAGCCCTTTGTCAGGTGGGTAGATTACAAAAATTTTCTCCCATTCTGTAGGTTGCCTGTTCACTCTGATGGTAGTTTCTTTTGCTGTGCAGGAGCTCTTTAGTTTAATTAGATCCCATTTTTCTATTTTGGCTTTTGTTGCCATTGCTTTTGGTGTTTTAGACATGAAGTCTTTGCCAATGCCTATGTCCTGAATGGTATTGCCTAGGTTTTCTTCTAGGGTTTTTATAGTTTTAGGTCTTACATTTAAGTCTTTAATCCATCTTGAATTAATTGTTGTATAAGGTGTAAGGAAGGGATCCAGTTTCAGCTTTCTATATATGGCTAGCCAGTTTTCTCAGCACCATTTATTAAATAGGGAATCCTTTCCCCATTTCTTGTTTGTGTCAGGTTTGTCAAAGATTAGATGGTTGTAGATGTGTGGTGTTATTTCTGAGGCCTCTGTTCTGTTCCATTGGTCTATATATCTGTTTTGGTACCAGTACCATGCTCTTTTGGTTACTGTAGCCTTGTAGTATAGTTTGAAGTCAGGTAGCATGATGCCTCCAGCTTTGTTCTTTTTGCTTAGGATTGTCTTTGCTATGCAGGCTCTTTTTTGGTTCCATATGAACTTTAAAGTAGTTTTTTCCAATTTTGTGAAGAAAGTCATTGGTAGCTTGATGGGGACAGTATTGAATCTATAATTTACCTTAGGCAGTATGGCCACTTTCATGATATTGATTATTCCTATCCATGAGTATGGAATGTTCTTCCATTTGTTTTTGACCTCTTTTATTTCGTTAAGCAGTGTTTTGTAGTTCTCCTCGAAGAGGTCCTTCACAAACCGTGTAAGTTGGATTCCTAGGTATTTTATTCTCTTCGTAGCAATTGTGAATGGGAGTTCACTCATGATTTGGCTCTCTGTTTGTCTGTTATTGGTGTATAGGAATGCTTGTGATTTTTGCACGTTGATTTTGTATCCTGAGACTTTGCTGAAGTTGCTTATCAGCTTAAGGAGACTTTGGGCTGAGACGATGCGGTTTTCTAAATATACAATCATGTCATCTGCAAACAGGGACAATGTGACTCCCTCTTTTTCTAATTGAATACCCTTTA
Source organism: Pongo abelii (assembly GCF_028885655.2). Taxonomy (NCBI): domain Eukaryota; kingdom Metazoa; phylum Chordata; class Mammalia; order Primates; family Hominidae; genus Pongo; species Pongo abelii. Next base: position 81,390,871 of record NC_071990.2, on the reverse strand, counting down.
TTTCTTTCTCTTGCCTGATTGCCCTGGCCAGAACTTCCAACACTGTGTTGAATAGGAGTGGTGAGAGAGGGCATCCTTGTCTTGTGCTGGTTTTCAAAGAGAATGCTTCCAGTTTTTGCCCATTCAGTATGATATTGGCTGTGGGTTTGTCATAAATAGCTCTTATTATTTTGAGATACATTTCATCAATACCTAGTTTACTGAGAGTTTTTAGCATGAAGAGCTGTTGAATTTTGTTGAAGGCCTTTTCTGCATCTATGGAGATAATCATGTTGTTTTTGTCATTGATTCTGTTTATGTGATGGATTATGTTTATTGATTTGTGTATGTTGAACCAGGCTTGCATCCCAGGGATGAAGCCTACTTGATCATGGTGAATAAGCTTTTTGATGTGCTGCTGGATTCAGTCGGCCAGTATTTTATTGATGATTTTTGCTTTGATGTTCATCAGGGATATTGGTCTAAAATTCTCTTTTTTGTTGTGTCTCTTCCAGGCTTTGGTGTCAGGATGATGGTGGCCCCCTAAAATGAATTAGGGAGGATTCCCTCTTTTTCTATTGATTGGAATAGTTTCAGAAGGAATGGTATCAACTCCTCTGGTAGAATTCAGCTGTGAGTACATCTGGTCCTGGACTTTTTTTGACTGGTAGGCTATTAATTATTGCCTCAATTTTAGAGCCTGTTATTGGTCTATTCAGAGACTCAACTTCTTCCTGGTTTAGTCTAGGGAGGGTTATGTGTCCAGGAATTTATCCATTTCTTCTAGGTTTCCTAGTTTATTTGCGTAGAGGTGTTTATGGTATTCTCTGATGGTAGTTTGTATTTCTGTGGGATCGGCGGTGATATCCCCTTTATTTTTTATTGCATCTGTTTGATTCTTCTCTCTTTTCTCCTTTATTAGTCTTGCTAGTGGTCTATCAATTTTGCTGATCTTTTCAAAAAACAAGCTCCCGTACTCATTGATTTTTTTGATGGTTTTTTGTGTTTCTATCTCCTTCAGTTCTGCTCTGATCTTAGTTGTTTCTTGCCTTCTTCTAGAATGTGTTTGCTTTTGCTTCTCTAGTTCTTTTAATTGTGATGTTAGCATGTCGATTTTACATCTTTCCTGCTTTCTCTTGTGGGCATTTAGTGCTATAAATTTCCCTCTACACACTGCTTTAAATGTGTCCCAGAGATTCTGGTACATTTTGTCTTTGTTCTCATTAGCTTCAAAGAACATCTTTATTTCTGCCTTCCTTTTTTTTTTTAAAGTATTTATTGATCATTCTTGGGTGTTTCTTGGAGAGGGGGATATGGCAGGGTCATAGCATAATATTGGAGAGAAGGTCAGCAGATAAACGCATGAGCAAAGGTCTCTGGTTTTCCTAGGCAGCCTTTAGTTATGTACCCAGTAGTCATTCAGGAGCAGGTTATTCAGGTTCCATGTAGTTGTGCAGTTTTGAGTAAGTTTCTTAATCCTGAGTTCTAATTTGATTGCACTGTGGTCTGAGAGACAGTTTGTTGTGATTTCTGTTCTTTTACATTTGCCGAGGAGTGCTTTACTTCCAAATATGTGGTCAATTTTAGAATAAGTTAGATGTGGTGCTGAGAAGAATGTATATTCTGTTGATTTGGGGTGGAGAGTTCTGTAGATGTCCACTTAGTGCAGAGCTGAGTTCAAGTCCCGGATATCCTTGTTAACCTTCTGTCTCATTGATCTGTCTAATATTGACCATGGGGTGTTAAAGTTTTCTATTATTATTGTGTGGGAGTCTAAGTCTCTTTGTAGGTTTCTAAGGATTTGCTTTATGAATCTGGGTGTTCCTGTATTGGGTGCATATATATTTAGGATAGTTAGCTCTTCTTGTTGAATTGATCCGTTTACCATTATGTAATGGCCTTCTTTGTCTCTTTTGACTTTTGTTGGTTTAAAGTCTGTTTTATCAGAGACTAGGATGGCAACCCCTGATTTTTTTGCTTTCCATTTGCTTGGTAGATCTTTCTCTATCCCTTTATTTTGAGCCTGTGTGTTTCTCTGCACATGAGATTGGTCTCCTGATTACAGCACACTGATGGGTCTTGACTCTTTATCCAATTTGCCAGTCTTTTAATTGGGGCATTTAGCCCATTTACATTTAAGGTTAATATTGTTATGTGTGAATTTGATCCTGTCATTATGATGTTAGCTGGTTATTTTGCCCATTAATTGATGCAGTTTCTTCATAGCATTGATGGTGCTTACAATTTGGCATGTTTTTGCAGTGGCTCATACCAGTTGTTCCTTTCCAAGTTTTGTGCTTCCTTCAGGAGCTCTTGTAAGGCAGGCCTGGTGGTGACAAAATCTCTCAGCATTTGCTTGTCTGTAAAGGACTTTATTTCTCCTTCACTTATGAAGCTTAGTTTGGCTGGATATGAAATTCTGGGTTGAAAATTATTTTCTTTAAAGAATGTTGAAAATTGGCCCCCACTCTCTTCTGGCTTGTGGAATTTCTTCCAAGAGAGCCACTGTTAGTCTGATGGGCTTCCCTCTGTGGGTAACCTGACCTTTCTCTCTGGCTGCCCTTAACATTTTTTCCTTCATTTCAACCTTGGTGAATCTGATAATTATGTGTCTTGGAGTTGCTCTTCTTGAGGTTTGTTTGTGGTGTTCTCTGTATTTCCTGAATTTGAATGTTGGCCTGCCTTGCTAGGTTGGGGAAGTTCTCCTGGATAATATCCTGAAGAGTGTTTTCCAACTTGGTTCCATCCTCTCTGTCACTGTCAGGTACACCAATCAAACATAGATTTGGTCTTTTCACATAGTCCCATATTTCTTGGAGGTTTTGATTGTGTCTTTTTACTCTTTTGTCTCTAATCTTGTCTTCTCACTTTATTTCATTAATTTGGTCTTCAATCACTGATATCCTCTCTTCCACTTGATTGAATCGGCTATTGAAGCTTGTGTATGCATCACGAAGTTCTCATGCCATGGTTTTTAGCTCCATCAGGTCATTTAAGATCTTCTCTATAATGTTTATTCAGTTAGCCATTCATCTAACCTTTTTTCAAGGTTTTTAGCTTCCTTGCGATGGGTTAGAACATTGAATGTTTTTTAATGTGAAGAATTCATGAGGAAAACATCTTTTTTTTTCCTTCACATAGGTGCACATAGTAGTTTAGAATACTGAAAATAATCACAACATTGACAAGGGATTTCCACATTTACAACTATGTTAATACTCAAAGCCGTGATTATAACACACTTTAAGTTCATCCATACAGGAAGCATCCTATTCATTTTCTTTCATACTTTTCATTTTTTAATGACCGTTAATCCCTCTTTTTCCACTTAGTGTCTTTATTTTCTGCCTGACTGCCACTACATTTTCTCCCTCCCTAATTTCCAATGTCCTAACTCACTTCCTAACAATGAACACTCTCTTAAAACCCAACTTAGTACACTGTCTTTCTTGCACCTAAATATGTGTAGAAATAAGGTGTACTATTTGATGCTGAAATAGTTAATTTTTTAGGTTAATTTTTTTAACCTACCTATCAACAGTCCTAAAGTGTAGCCAGACTGGGACAGATATGAAGGGAGCAACTAGGATGGAAAAAACAATATAAATGAAGTTCTTTGAGGAGTAAAAGTGTTCCTGCAGGGCCATGAATGTTATTTTCTCTGCTTAGAAAGACATTCCCCAAAGACACCTCCCAGTTGGCCAGGTTTTTCCTACCACTCATTCTGTACAACTTGGTGCCATCCTGCTGTGAAGCCTCACATGACTTCTGCTCATTTTGTGAGCCCTCACAGCACTCTATTTAACTGGCTGCTAAAGGAATTACCATGATTCCTTGTAGAAAAGGGATCATGTCAATCCCCACCTACCATGAAAATCTGGTAGAAATGGATGAAAGGAGAAAGAGAGGAAAGGAGAGAGAAAAGGAAGAGGAAAAAATAAAAGAATATTAAATTCTAAAGAGAAGCCATTAAAAATATGATAGTTTTCTCAAGACATTTAAAGAACTGTCTTGTAAGAAAGAAACCTCATTTCTAAATGATTTAAAGAACACAAGAGTGAACGAATGCTAAGAAGAGTCAGAGAGTCAGTTTTTGACTCACATTATAAGAATGAGCTCTATGAAATTATAGTTGTCTCAAATGGAATAAAGTACTTTGTTCTTTGTCTCTGGAAATACCCATATAAAGTCTGGAAAATTACTTTCAAGAGATACTGGTGTGGGATTTATACAGAGAGTACACAATAGTTGGACCAGATTGACATTTCAAACCTGGATTATATTCTTTCACTGAATTTCAACATCTTCAGGGGAGGTAATACATTGATTAAGGCTCTGTTTTTCTCTATTTTTTAATCATTAAATTTTTCACAGAGAACACTGTTTTTAACAAATATTTATTTTTATAAGTCTGCTTTGGTCTTCTAAAAGAACTAAAAACATTTCATGAAATCCTTATGGTGAGTTATCACATTACACAGATTGACATCTGAAAACAGTTTTAAAAAGTACAAAGCAATGAGACATACCACAAACAAATATTTTTATGCCTACTGTACATGGGAGAAAAACAAATTCAAAATATATGAACCATACTTCACAGAAAAGTTTCTGTGACATATAAACAAAAGCTATGGATACACTATGTACAAATAATTATCACAATTTCTAAATATATTCATTACACATTTATATCATGTTTGTAGTTTGTTACATGTGGAAATATCTAGATTGTTGATCAAATGTTGTGCAACTTTTTTTGCCAATATTTGAAATTTGGCAAAAGCTAAAGTGAATTTTTCCATTATTTATTAAGCCCATATGAATTTCAAGGATTATTTATTAGAATTGTTTGATTCATTTGGAAGGTTCCTAGTGATGGATTTGTTTATAAAAGCATGTTAATGCCTAGAAAATGTACTCCATTAAACACATTTTTGAGATGAATTTTTCATCAAAAGGAATGCTAATTCTGAATTTATCCTAAGGACTTAGATTCTAACCGCTCTTTGGCCATGTTTCCTTAACAGAGCAGCTATTTCCTGAGTACCCACTCCATGCCAGGGGCTTTACATTGTACCAAGGAAGCTGGGGCTGAGTTTGTACCTTAAGAAATTTCTTTCTTTATTAGAAAAGACTAACAAGGACTGGGCTTGATGTAGCCCCATGTGAACTAGACAGCTTATGTCCCACAGATGGTCTCACTTAAGACTAAATAACCTAGATTTTGCAGAAATAAACTGATGTTCAATTACGATGGAAACTGGGTACTGTACTGTTGATACCATAGGACCAAAGGGAGTCTTACCAAAATAAAGCAATGATGAAAACCTAGTATTTTCCTATAGACCTTGAAACTATACCTTTCATTCTAAAATGCCAAAGGGTTCAAGACTATCCATTATTAAAAATAACACAAAAACATCAAGCTGGCCAGGAAAGGTGGCTCACGCCTGTAATCCCAGCACTTAGGGAGGCCGAGGCGGGCGGATCACAAGGTCAGGAGATCGAGACCGTCCTGGTCAACATGGTGAAACCCTGTCTCTACTAAAAATACAAAAATCAGCTGGGCGTGGTGGTGCATGCCTGTAGTCCCAGCTACTTGGGAGGCTGAGGCAGGAGAATCGCTTGAACCCGGGAGGCGGAGGTTGCAGTGAGCCGAGATTGTGCCACTGCACTCTAGCCTGGTGACAGAGTGAGACTCCATCTCAAAAAAAAAAAAAAAAAAAAATCAACTATGCATAAATGTTAATGCCCACAAGGTTCTAAAAATAAAGGAGGCTTAGATCTACTCCTTACATATAATGTAGAGAAATGATTGTATGTAATTTTATGAATAAATGCAAACAAATGTTTTGTAACTTTAAAAAAAAGACTTATTTTCCATGAAAACTTTGTAAATTAAAATTTAAAAATTGGCAGGTAATTCAATTAAATATTTTGGTCCATATTTTTTTTACCATCTCCCTCCCAAAAAAAATTGTTTTTAGACATACTAGTGGTATTTTATTCATTGTGGGATTCATGACAGCAGCTATGGTCTGAACACTATACAATAATCTCTATCAGCTGCAAACTCAGAATGAGCAACAGAAGTAGCTTTAAATAATACAGTTTTGAAAAGAGTCACTATCCATAGTAATCACGTCTAACATGCAGAATACGTGGCAAACTGGGATGTGGACCAGGAGGCTGAAGATTTTAAAAAATCAAGATATCCTACTTATGATTTTGAATCTTTCCATTTCGAGGATTGTTTTACATTTTCCTATCCACTAAGTTATTAGTCTCCATTTTTCTTTTTTCTGCCCTTTTTCTCTTTTCCCCCCATGTTAAAGTGTTGTATGGTTCCCCTGGAAACACAATCTTTGTAACATGAGTAATATTTAAGAACATGATCTGATTCAGTGAACATGGGATCAGATCCAGTCTTCTATTCATGATTTAATATAATAAACACCTATTATGTACCAACAAAACCTGAGAAGGTAAATAAAACACCAGGCCCAGAGCTTGAAAGTTTACTTCACTATTTTTTAGTCAGAAAACAACATTTTCAATGGCATGAACATTCTTGTGCTGCCTCTATATCTACCTCAATTTGCTGAGGAGCTGGGTTGATGGCAGGGAATGAAATTAAGAAAACAGTATACAGGCCATTGCCACTAGCACATTCCTTTGTCTGAACCCTGGCATCCTAGGGATGAGGAAGATGTCTGGGCCATGGCTTGAGTCTGTACTTGATTTACTACCCATAACCTTTCATCTTCCTTGTGCATGCTACCCTGACTGCCTGTTTTGTCCCTCCTTTCTTCATTTCCACTATATGCTAAATTTATTAAGGCTGTAATGGTGTCTCCTTTTTCTTCTGAGTCTTTCCCAATTTGTCCAGCACCATGCTTTGCACATAAATGCTGACCTTATTATATAGAGTTTGCACTAATGAAAGGGAAACCATAGACAGTATCAAAAGAATAAAACAAGAGGGAAAGAAAAAATTACTTTCAGAAGGATACATGGTCTTAATAGTGTAGTGTCCCTATTAGAAACCTCTGTGTTTGTACTGAATTTCCTATAATGTTGTGTGCACAGTAGGCCCACCAGGTATTGCATTTTCCACTGGCTAAATGATGCATGTGTAGAGGCATTGAAACAAATGAGGAAAAGAGAGAGAGGCACTTTAAACACTTTAATTAGATATTTCCCCTCAGGAAATCTAAAAGGAAAAAAATCTATTTTTCTTTCAGCATATGTGGCAAATACTGTGTGTTGCTAAGCAAATGCCATTTCCTTCCCCCTGTTCTACTAGTCAGCTTTCCCATGACAATCTGATAATGCTAGCTGTTCAATTTACCAGCTTCATTTGCCAGTAGAGGAGCCAAAAAGGGATTCCGTAGAGATGTTCTGGGTAACAGTTTTCACTCCCTGATTTAAAAAGCAAGATCCACAAGGATGTTCCTCTCACTCAGTATCCCCTCCCTTTTTGTCTTTCCATGAGTCCTGTTCTCAAGCAGCAGTAGTCATCTTGCAACAAGGAACAAACATGCTGGGGATGAAAGACAACACACAGAGCCAGCAGAGTGAGAACTGAAAGTCTGGGCCTTCCAGTTCTGGATTTCTGATGTGAGACCATACAAATTCCTATTAACTGACATTCATCTGAATGTTCTGTACTTTGTGTTAGGTGCTCAGCTAAACACTTTATATGCATCACCTCATTTTGTTCTTAAAACAACCCCATAGGGAGATATTCAAGCCTGTTTCAATGTATGAGAAAATTGGGGCTAGGAGGCTCAGTCCCATCACAATGCCAAACTAAGTAGCAAGCTTGGAGGTCAAAACTAATGCTACCTGAGACAAAATAATCTAGATTTTAACTTCATTTTTAACTCTAACACTTATCAAGTCAGTACTCTTCATTTGTCAATTTAAAAAGAAAAATATTCATAGCAACTAGGTCAATGCTATGAGAAAGAAAGAGATGGCTTAAGAGCAGTATTAGTGAAACATCTTGGGGGATGCCTGATAAACCCTGACACACTGTGATGAAGAGTGTATACTTCACATACTATAACCTGTACAGTAACATAATCCCTCAAGAGACTTGAGCTCACCTCAGCCCTGAGACTATGCATTTCTAGCATTCAACAAGGGCAGCTGCATAGGAGGCACTCAGTCAATATCCATGAATTAATGAATAAGTGAATGAATGCTGACTATTGGGATAAGTGAGGAAGTACACATATAAGGATCAGGTTAAATTAATTCTCTGAATATCCACAGGAGTCTCAAGTAGCAAGTAGTATGTCAAGTATTTGTTGAAGAAAGGAAGGAAGGCAGAGAGGAATGGAGGAAGAAAAGGCACCTAATAGAAGCCACTGTAATAATTTAATTCCAGCCACATCTGGATATTGTAGCATTGGTCTGGGCCCCTCACATCTCATTGATTTTTAGGGTTCCAGCTGTTACACAGACAAAGTCACCTCTTGGACTTCAATCCTGCACTGTCTATCAGTGGGTTTCCTGATCATGGCTTTTGTTTTCTTATGGCTTGAGGTGTGACCCTGCATCTAGTTACCGATTGGCTCCATGTGAGTTTACACTATCTGTGTTCTTTAATCATTGACTAGCCTGCTCAGGCTTACCTTGATGTTCTGGATCTTGGATCTCTATTTCTTACTCCAGTAGACAATACTCATGCTCCTTTTATTTTCTCCTTCGGTTACTCCCTTCTGAGGGTTGCTTATAAACCTGTGTCCCACCATGTCCCTAGGTATTCTATCCCATTCCCCTCAAGGTGTTGCTTGAATCTTAAAGCACACTATTACAGTGGTTCTTAGAGTGTGGTCCCTGAACCAACAGAATAAACATCACCTAGAAATTGGTTAGAAATGCAGATGAGATCAGGCACGTTTAGGGTGGTATAAAACCCAAAGGAAAGGATTGAAACTGCCATGGCAAAATTATAAGTGAGACAGTGAAAGACATCTGACCTAACCAACTCCATGTTGTTTCTAACCTCCAAGCTGTCCTTGTTCATGCTTAGGCGTAAGCTGAACTAACTTTGGGAGAAACTTAGTCTATAGTTTAGAACAAAGACGATAACAGCCCTTTCCCAAAACAAACCCTAGACTCAACTGCCTTTGTAGGACTAATAAATTAGCCAAAAGTTTAGAAATTATGGTTTAGGAGTTATGCAGCTAGAGGCTGCAAGATTCTGACCCTCCCCAGATTGCTCCTGGGGATAAAATTCACTATTGTAAAACCTAAGACCAGTGCTTGAGACATTTTGCAGACCCTGCATTTGATGGATCAACTGGCACCACCCACATTGATAAACTGGCTCATCTGCTCTTATGGTCCCCACCTAGGAACTGACTTGGGGCAAGAAGACTCTATGATTTCATCTCTGACCTGACCAATCAGCACTCTCAGTTCACTGGCTTCCCCACCATCCACCAAGTTGTCCTTAAAAATTCTGATCCCCAAATGCTCAGGGAGACTGATTTGAGTAATAATAAAACTCCTGTCTCTGCCAAAAAGAAAAAGAAATTGTTAGAAATGCAATTGTAGTTTTTCTGGAAATAATACCAGGAAGCAAGAGTGAGGAGGCAGGGACAATGAGACAAGCTAAGAGAAAACAAATGAATCCCTGGGGTCACTATCATCAGCAGCAGCAGTTCAAATGTTTCGTACTCTCAAATAAGTACAAAAAAAACCCCAGAATATTTCATCCAAACTCTGGGAGGGTGGAACACCTATCCACTGATTCCTGTTTACCATTATTTGAGGGTTTGCCCTTGCACTATGGGCTGCACCAGAATGAAACTGTGGTCTACAGCTCTGGAGAGAACCCTGAGGCAGAAGAGTAGAATGATGGATGGGAGGAACTTGAGGCAAGGTACTCCCTGTACACAGACCTGGCCCCTAAGTTGGGATTGTGATTATATTGGGCTGAGGCAATTGAATGCTGGGCACTAAATACTTCTGATATTGCAAAATATTAGGGCTTTGTCCTAGGAAAGAAAAAATTGTCAAGTTACTGGGTTTTTTTTTTTTAACTCACAGTAATTTCACTTTTGCTTATATTTGAAGTGACTGATAAGAGGCAAACTTCATGAACAATTACCATTTCTTAAATGAGCTGTGTTTTATAACTAACTATGGTTATCTGACACATGTTTCACCAACTTCAACATCCAGACAAGTTTAGATGAGAGTCAAGGTTTAAGAATATGGCTTAGATAATTGTGGATAGTTACAAAACACGATTAAGAAGTCTGACAATTAAAGGGATATGTTCATTGCATGAAAAATTCAGTTTATGTAGACACACACAGTAGGGCCTTTATGTACAGAACTAGAAGAAAAAACTTATGTTAAATAATTTGTTTCATGTTTACTTTAAAAGTTTCCCATTTATAAAAAAAAATGTTTCTGATTTTTGTTTTTCTCTCAAGGAGGAGGCTTATAGGATACTGTTCTCAAAGTAGGCATTGTATCTATTTTCTATGATAAAAAGATAATTTAGTGACACATTATTCATGTCCAATGATGTAGCTAGTGAACTCAGTTCTTCTGCCCCTTCACCCCTAAACTCTGTACACTGGATGCCAGAGCCTGCTGGTTGTCCCATAGCATTTGTTTTACCTTTTCTCTACAGAGAGAGAACTCACAATTTTTAACCAGGGAGTTTAACTGATCACAGTAAAGTCTACTACTTATCTCAGCTTCCCTTGCAGCTAGGTGTGACCATGTCACTAAGTTTAGCCAATGAGATATAAGTGGGAATGCCATGTGGCAGCTTTTGGCAGTTTTTCTTAAAAATCCAACCTGCATATAATATGCGCTTTTCCCCCTGTTTTTTCATCCCTTCCTCCTGCCTGCTGACTAATGTAGCTGTGATGACTTAGCAATCATTTGATCCTTGAGATGATCTTGGGCAGGAGTCAGCAAGCTATAGCCCATGGAACAATTCAACCAACTGACTGTTTTTATACAGCTGACAAGAAGAAAATGGGTTTTACATATTCTAGATGCTAAAAAAAAATCAAAAAAGGAATATTTTATGACACATGAAAATAATACAAAAAATTCAAATCATCAATGTCCATAAAAAAATTATTAGAACACAGCCACATTCGTTCATCTTACTGTTTATGGCTGTTTTCAAACTATAGTGGCAGAGTTCAGTAGTTCCAACAGAAACCATATGGCTCACAAAATGTAAAATACTTGCTATTTGGCCATTTATAGAAAAATTTCATTAACTCCTAATCTTGGCAATGGAGGCCAGGCTAGGCATAGCAATGATATATAAAATAGGAATCTCAACCCTTCAAGGCTTCATGGAGAAGAGCTGTCATACAATCCTGGATCAAGTACACCCAGATCTTCATATGAAAGAAAAATAAATTCCCATCTTTTAAAGCCACTATTCCATAATGTAATAGACTGAATATTGCCCTCAATTCCTCACCCTTCCTCGTATCCTGCCAGCTATGTGTCTTTACAGCTCCTCCCACAAAAAGCACAGTACACTTCCCTATCCTTTGCCTTTGGCCCTGACCAATTGAATGCCAGCAGATAATACACAAGCAAAAGCTTGAAGTGTGTTTGTATTTTATAGCTGAGCTTATCCTCTTATGCTACTGTCATTGCCACAAGAAAAAATTTAGCCTAGTAGCCCATTGATTCCTGAAGAATGGGTAATAAGTGGATTTGAAGCTCTCCTTCAAATCTGCAATTTAAGAAGAATCACCCCAGCTGACCCACAGACCTTCAGTCTTGGTTTGAATCACTCCAGCTGACCTGTGAGCATGATAAATGCTTGATTGCTGCATGTCACTTAGTTTGGGGGTGATTTGTTCTGCAGCAACAATTTCTGTTAGACACAGTTTTTTGCTTCTGGTACTTATAGCCAAACCTAAGCCTACATTGTTGTTTATGGCAATTATTCCATAACTAAAAAGAGAAAATTCTAAGCCTTCTAAAGATTTGCCAATGCTATGGAACCTAGTGGACCTAGATTTAAAAAGAAAAAGTCTATCTCTGCCATGTAACATTTGTGCAATCGTGGAGATGCTATTTGACCTCTCTGGGCCTTAGTTTCCTCATCCAAAATCTGAAAATTGTTCTATCTGCATTATAGTGCTGTTTTATAATTTCATAAAATTATGTGGAAAAACACTTAGTAGGTAATGCAATTATAATATTAGCATTTGTTGAGGGTTTACTATGTGCCAGCCACTGTGCTCAAAGCAAACTCATGAGAAACATTCTGTTTTAATCCCTATTACATAGGAGGAAACTGAGGCTTAGTGAGTTTAAGCAACTTTCCCAAAGATACACAGTGAGAAACTGGGACAGTTGGGGCTCATTCCCTAGAAGTCTCAACTCAGAACCTATAATCTTAACTCTAGCACTTGGCATCTTCATCCCATTTCCATTCTTATAGTGCTCAGCCCAGTTAATATTTACTTTCAGGAGAAAATCACTCTCTATGCCTGGCAAGCTAAATGTACCAAATAAATGTTTACTATGAAAGCAAAGAGTTAATTACCATCCTTTTAAGATCAGACTTTGTAGCGCTCAGGTATATTCTCAAACCACTGGTATCTTGGTAAATATTTAACTAACTCACCTCCCTTCCCCAAGACCATTTGTAGCAGTTGCAGATTTCTATTGTGTAAATATCCCCAGGGCTGATTTCAAGCTACCAACTGAAGGGTCCCTGGTCATGGATTGGAAAGAAATTGGAAAGTACAGTGGATTGCTAGGAGTTGCTCCAACACACCATTGCCTCAAACCCACTGAGTAATGAGACTACTCACGTCTAGAAAGAGTCAAAAGAATGAGAATAACATTATCATAAAAACCACCACAAAATTTAAAATGTTTAAAAGTAACAAAATTGGCAAATGTCAGTCATTAAAAGTAGTTGTTAGGAAGATTTTAAGTCCTGTGGTTTTAAAACTTTCTTACAATGTTTGCATTTTAAAGACCTCCTCTAGAAACTCTTTTAAATAAAAGTTTAATTGGAGAAAAACAGAACCACGATGTACATAGGATGGTAAACAAGGTGAATAAAATTCCTAGGAGTCCTCAATCTGGATAATTATTCTTAAACAACATTTTAGAAAAATCAAGTACAAGTATAAACATTGCTTTATTCAAATCCTCAACATCAAATCATTTTATAAAGTCAACGTGAAAGAGTCTAGATTTGGGTTGAGGAGAGAAGAAAAGATTAACTGCCCTTATTTTAGTTATGGCACTTGATCTGCCTTTTTTGCTAAAAGTTTGAGTTCTGAGCCAAAGACCCTCATAGTAAGATGTTCCTCAAAGTTTTTTGAACCCATTTCCTGAGTCTGCTTGAATGGTCTGAACATGATGTCTAGCCATACTCTTGAAACTTTCAATGTGTACACAGCATACAGTTCAGGAAATCAGTTTATTCTATTCAGGCATCTGTATCTAAATATTTGAGAAGTTTGTTTGCTTTTTAATCTTAGTATCCGTAAATCTTTTAAAGTTAGCTGGTTTTTGTTTGTTTTCATGACCACTCTGTTTAATGCTGTGAATGGCAGGAGTGTTATAAGCAGGTTCTGTTCTCTTATTTACCTAAAATTGCTGAAAAAAAATCATTAAAAAGAAAAAGGCAGTTAAAAAAAAAAAAAGAATGAGAATAGCAACCCAGCTTCCCTTCAGATGCCAGAGGCAAGAATTAGTCTATATGGTTACAAATTGGTAGATATAAATATCATCAGAGTCAAGACAATTAATATGCATGTAACATGGGCAAAAGTGTGAAGAAAGTAGAAATAGTGGGGCCAGTGATGAACCAAAGAGGCAGTGTAAGCTACTGCAAAAAGCATTTAAAGTCAGTTTAAAAAAAAAAAAGTGTTGACTCTGCACATTCCTAGACACACGTGTACACACACAAAAATTAAAAATCAATAGACTAGATTAAGCTGTGAGTCACCAGTTTTTTGTGACTTTCTGTGACTCAAAAGTTGAGGAATTAGACTATGTTTAAGGATTGTGCACAAAACAATTATCTAGGAACCTTCAAAATAAATTCTGCTAATGTAGCCTTTCTCATGTCCTGTGACATGACATTATTTTCACTGTAACAGAAACAAACTCTTAAGTAACAAAATTCTATTATGTCTTTATCCTCTATTATCCTTATTAACCCCATATAACTAGCCAAAATGTCTGCTTTGTATTTCAAGCTGCATTTTTTTTGGTAGGTTCTATATTTCTTGTGAACACAAAGGTGCCCTGCTTGAAAATGTTAACCTCCAAAGCAGTATTAGTTACTAAGCTACCAACTCTATTTCTATGGTTTTAAAAAAATACCTCAGACAAAGATTTGGAATGAACACCTCCAAAATCTGGGATCAATCAAGAAATCACTCCCTAAAAATCTTGTTAGCTCCAATAAGTGTTTCCATCTAAAAAATGAGTTTTACTTTAGAACAATTCCAAATCCTCTGAATTAATTTTCCATTTTCCTTTTCACTGTTTCAGCACTTCATTTCATATATGCCTCTTTTTTCCAGGCTGGTAGATGTTTAAAATTTTTAATGAGTAAATTCAAGTTCTTAAGTTAATTCAGAAGGATAGGATTATACCAATCTATTCTGGCCAATAAATTATCACTTTAAATTAAATCACTAAGCAACAAGAGTCATATTTCTATACAAATCAGCAAAATACACCAGAAATTATCTAAAGATTCCATAATTTTTTTGAAATGTGCTGTTGTGAGCCTTCATAATCTATATAAATATGTGGGGTTTTGCAAAAAAAAAAAATATGTATATATATATATACACAGCCTTGAGTGGTCAAGCCGTCTGAATCTTATCAAAGTTCCACTGACAAAAAGTGATATTTATGACATACGGTTTGAAGAATATGCAAGACACTCATTCCTCAAATCAGGGACTTCTACCTTGAGTTCTCAGGTTCTACAGTTCACATTTTTAGGTCACACATCTTCCAGATCTACTGATCCTTAAGAACAAGGGTAGGCCAAGTTGAAAGATGTCAGAGCCTATCACTCCCACCTAAATCAAGAGAGTCGTTTTACGTATCAGGGTCGACCACACATTTCAGTTGAAAAGAAAAGGGGATTCTGATACTTAAAAACTATAAAATTCAGTGCTGTGATAATGCTAAATTTTATATTTAATTTTATACTTAAATTAATCCTGAGCGTTAAGCATTGGAATTCTTCATGATTACACAATATTGTATTGATTCCAGGACAGTAATAATATTGATTATTTTTGTTTGTTTTTGTGTGTGCGAGACAGAGTTCCCCTCTGTCACCCAGGCTTGAGTGCAGTGGCACACACCCAGGCTGGAGTGCAGTGGCATAATCTCACTTCAACCTCTGCCTCCTGGGTTCAAGCAAATCTTATGCCTCAGCCTCCTGAGTAGCTGGGATTACAGGCATCTGCCGCCATACCTAGCTAATTTTTGTAATTTTAGTGGAGGCAGGGTTTCACCATGTTGCCCAGGCTGGTCTTGAACACACCGTGGCCTCCCAAAGTGCCCAGCCTGATTATTAAGAGACATGGCCAGCAACTATACTGTGAAACTCTTAATGCAATTGCTGTAAGTAATTATTGAGCTCTCTGCCCACTGCCTATCTTTTTTTTCTTTTTTTTTATTATACTTTAAGTTTTAGGGTACATGTGTACAATGTGCAGGTTAGCTACATATGTATACATGTGCCATGTTGGTGTGCTGCATCCATTAACTCATCATTTAACATTAGGTATATCTCCTAATGCTATACCTCCCCCCTCCCCCCACCCCACAACAGGCCCCAGTGTGTGATGTTCCCCTTCCTGTGTCCATGTGTTATCAATGTTCAATAATGCCCCACATATGTAACAACACTTGAAAAAAAACTTTAGAGGTAAAGGATAAGCAAAGTTTTACTTTTTGATATTGGAGAAAGTATATCTAATCATATTTCCCTTTTTACTTCTGCTTTCTAGAAACTTGAAACCAAATGCAGGTCTAAGAGATAACCACTATAAACAACTTTGTGACTTAAGATTCTGTTTCCTCTTTTTGTCTTCATATATTAATTTACACTTCACCAAGCTATGTTTTTAACTATTTTACTCTTTTATTGTATTCTATTATTCAAGATATGAGCTGGATTATATATAACAGATCTGAATGGCCAGGTAAAAAGTTCTGCTCTCATGTGAAAGGGATAATGTCCAGGGATTCTGGCTCCTTCAATCTTGCTGCTCCCTCAAATCTGCAGTCTGGTCCTTATTTGCATGGCTTATGATGGTGCACCCACCATGTCCACATCCCATGCAGCAAGATAAAGGCAGGGTTGGAAAAGCAGCACAGACTTTCTTCACAAGGACACCACCAGGAACTTGTACCCATCAGTTCCACATATCTCATTGGCCAAACCTAGTCACACATACAATCGTTATAAATGTGCCTTCATCTGTGGGTTTTTCTAACGTAAAAAGAAAGTAGGGAATAGATATTGGAAGAAGGAAATAAACTGCTTGGCTTTCTTAAGATTATAGCCTCAATCACTGGTTCTCACATGTTAGCATGTACCAGATTCATCAGTAGTCAGCTTATTCAAAGCACAAATTCCTAGGCAACCAACACTGTGTTTCTGAACTAGAATTTCAAAGAGGCCTGGTAAGCTGAACATTTAACAATCATTTCAGGTTATTTTGATCATTGAGTAAATTTGAGATGCTGTAAATTATTTTTCTTGTTTTCAATAAGGTAACTATTCTGAACTAGGTGATTCAGATATAATTATCCCTTTAAATCATGTTGGAGGATAAAAGGCAACAGGACAAATAACATCATTTCCAGTCTTGTCCTTAATATCCAACATATACCCTCCAAAGGGCCTATTCTATTCTCCTGTCAATCTCTCTCTTTTTAATGTATGCCTGCCATTTCCCCCAAATTAGGGTTTATGTCACAGTTCTACCTGAATTCACCTCTTGATCCCTAAATGCAGCCCCAACAGAACTCCAACATTATTCTTGACCATATGTAGTGCCATGAGGAAGAGCCAGAGTAACAGATAATTACATGGCAACATGACAGTTGCCATGATTGTTTAAGATGACGAATAAAATGGTACCATCACGAAAGTCTCAGAATGATCCTCAATATTAAATCTAATTGGGGCAAATGGAAGAAAGAACAAAGAAGCCTAGGTTATAGGAACAGCAGAGTCACAGAAGGCCAAAGATGTGCAAGGGCTTCTTGTGGCCACAGGTCACAACAAAACTCTGATCGGAAACCTGTGGGCCCATACTACATACCCTTGTCCTAATTCCTTCTAATCCCTATCTTCCTACATTTTTCAAGATGGCTCATAGACTGGCATCTTCCCAAAATCCTCTTCATTGGCTTCTCCTGATGCTGATCTGCTAATCATCAAAATGAATCTTACCTGTTTGAGTTCTTAAGCTCGGCTATGCAAAGAGACAAAGACAAGTTCTCATAGACAGACCTTTGAGCATGCTCACCAATCCTGTGGGTTATACACCAGCAGACATCATGGTCAGAATAAACAGTGCTCCCTCCTAGTGTCCCATTAGCCAATTCCTGATTTTCTCCAGTAAGTTTGTACTTAATCACATTGATTGTGTGTTTATGATTCCATAGCATTATAAAGCATGTTTATCTCCAGTTGAAAATTCTTATTTCCAACTTTACAAAGAAAGGATGAGAAATTGGAATAATATTACAGAAATGTATTTAATGCCACATTTTTAGGTTCACACATCTTCCAGATCTACTGAACCTTGTATCATCAGATTAAAATAGCATGCACTCTCCAAACCATACTTACCAGGAGGTTAACTGTATATATATATATATATATATATATATATATATATATATATATATATATATGACTCTTTACTAGCCATATATATATATGGAGGCAGGGTTTCATCATGTTGCCCAGGCTGGTCTTGAACCCACCTTGGCCTCCCAAAGTGCCTACATATATATATATATATATATATATATGGCTAATAAAGAGTTAAAACAGTGTCAATAAACAAGTGATCTAAAGAAAAACAGTTCCCACTATAGGTCTCTTAATGGATCGCAGCATACAAAGTGGTCATAAGGAAGCAAAATCTTCTGAGAAATAAAGAGGATATGGGAATTGATGCCTGCAGCTACACATTCAAAATAAGCAGGTCCACACTGCCCTTGATTTAAAAAAAAAAAAAAAGCAGCTAATGACAGTTTGATTTTCATGTGCTATTGTAACTCTTAAGAAGGTGATAAAACACACAGGCCTTTGCAATAATTAAAGCTGAATCTCATTTTCTACTGAGAATTTCGCATACTATATATATATACTAGAGCTAAAATAATTCAAGAATACTTTGCCAGTACTATTTCTGCAATAAAACAGAATGAGTTTTAAAAATTAAAAATCAGAAATAAAAAAGATCATTTTAAGATAATAGAATTGTTTATTTAAATAATTCCAGACAATCAACATAAAAATCAGTAGACATAATAAGAAAATGTGGCCAGGCGTAGTGGCTCATGCCTGTAAATCCCAGCACTTGGGGAGGCTGAGGTGGGAGGATTGCTTGAGGTCAAGAGTTTGAGGCCAGCCTGGGCAACATAGGGAAACCCTTTTTCTACAAAGACTGAATACCAAATGTAAAAATAAAATAAAACTTTTACCCATATATCAGGAACTACTACATACAAAACAAATTTTAAAATTAAACACAAAATTTTAAAAAAATTATATAAAACGTTCAGAAACCAAAAAAACCATGAATTTTAAGAAACTTAGAAAAATAAAAGTTCAATATTTTACTAAGGGACTTAAAAACACTTGAATAAATATTGAACCAAATTACATTCAGTGTAGGAACACTCAATATTCCAAAAATGTTGACTTTCTAACATTAATGTATACAGTTATCTAAAATAATTTCTATACAAGTCAAAACAAAATTTTTGGATGTATTAAGTTAATTCTAAGTTACTTAGAAAAACAAATAGACAAAGAGAAATTTTGTGGTGAAATGAGCAAGGAAATATTAGCACTTTCATATTTTAAAATATAATATTTTAACATAAATAATACACACTGAAATAAAAGAGAAGGCTGAAAATAGAATTAAACATAAAAATACTTATTTTTATAAATCAATAAGACTAGTAAATAAATATTCTAACCAGTTAAAATAACTGGTTAATAATATTTAAAAACAATAGCCTTCACAATACTTGCCAAATATCTCTAGGAGGTTAAAGTGGTAATTGTAAAAATTGAAACCATTTTTCAAAGAGGAATAAACTATGGGTAAATAGTTACGTAATTTTGGAAAAAGAGAAGACTTTTGAAGCAAAATAACAAAACTTTACTAGTTCTTTACAAAAGTTTTATACTTCTGTGTATTAAAAAACACAATAAAAACATTAGAAGGAAAATAAGCTGGGGGCAAAAGAGTCATAAAATATATGACTGGAATAGGGAAGTCTGTCACTGAGTGATCACAGGTTGATCTGTAGGTTCAAAATATGTCCATGTACCACTGACCATGTAACTACTACCATATATGAAACAGAACAATCGGAACAGCTAGTGCTTTTCTCATAATCCTTCTGTCTCCTGAAAGATAAATTATTTTACCAAAACACAAAATGGCAGCCATTGTCTGCAGTCCTCTGATGCTACCAGGGCAGCTGAGGAAGGCACTGACTCAGTGACCAACTGCATAACAAACTGGTAAGGGGAAAATTGAATCACTAGACTTGGAAAAGGATGAAACAGTAACACATAGCTTGGAATCAACCAAAAGTTTATGTTCAATTAATTCTGAGGGTGTTGGAAATATGCCTTTTGTGTTATTGCTGCCTATATTTCTTCTGTGTTAACTGAAGTTTTTGTTAAAGAGTCATAAATTTTATGAATTCTACCTTCTATGTAATTGCACTTCCATTGCCCTAGTACAAGATGTCATTGTTTTTCATTTGCCTACTGCCATGGCCTTCTAATCTATCTCCTTCCTTCCCTCCATCACATCTCTCATCTAGAGATCTCTAAAGTGAGGTACAGATGCCCTAGGAGCTATAAAGTCAATCTCCTGAGTATTGGAAGAAATATTAGACAGTCTATTTATATTTATTTTTACCCCAAAAATTCAATGAATGTAAAATTGAAAATAATTTATTTATTTGTATATAATAGACAGATAATATAGTACTTTTTTTCCATAGAGCTGCTGTGAAGATTAGTTAGGGTAGAACAGTGCTTGGAAAAAAGTAAGTTGTAAATGAAAATTAGCTATAATTATTAATATGTAAGTCAATGCTAGCCCACTCATTTGGCAGTATGCCAGCCATTTCCTCTGCTATGGTAATAATCCTGAGGGCAACGAGGACATTCAACAATGTAGAATAATTGATAGTTTCAGCATATTGTCTTACAAAGAAGTTGAAGTCAGGTTTTGATTATTTCATTTTAATCAAACCGGTCATCATAGAATAGTGATTAAAAAAAGATTTCAGCAACAAAATGGTAAAATAAAACACTAAATTTAAGAGAGCATTAAAAAGCCAAGAAAATCACAACACTGATGCATTTAATGAGCCACATTCTAGCGCAGAACATGATGAACGAATCAAATCCAATATGGTTATGTAATTTTCTCCCAATATTAATATCAGCAACTACAAAACTTCTTACCTACACATTTAAAAACTCAGGAATACATTTTGCTCACCTGTTAAAAGTGTTTGCAAATTCTATTAGTAGATATAGAGCTGATTTATTAAAAATCTGACAACTTCCAATTAATTTGTAACTACTGTCTGTCATCAGGAAAGATGGGAATTACCTAAGTTTTAATACAAAACTTTGCATAATTGAAGGGTAAGATTTGAAAGTGAAGAAATATTCTAAAATTGAATAAAATCATGAATATTGAATAAATATTATAACAACTATGAAAGTAACATGATTAAAGAATCAAAATAAACTGAACTAAGATAAGCACATAATATACCTTTTTCACAAAGGGTAAATAAACTACAGAGTTGTTTTCTTTTTAGGAAATATATTTATTCACATTGTTCTCAATGGAAGCATACATAAATTTTATATAGTGGTAAAACTGTATTACTATCTTAACTTTATATTAGGAAGCAAAAGTATTTTACTGTTAATAAAATAAAATTTAAAAGAATTAAGAGTTGAATCTTATCTTTAATTTATTTTCCCCTTTTGTGTAATCTTATAATATACATAACTTGAGAACTATGGCACTAGCAATGTAACTTATAAACAAAAAGTATATGTAATGTTATGAAAAAATCCAAAAAGCTAGGAAAACAAACACTGCTGTAGTCTTTAATTCTCACAGCTGCTAAAGTTATTCTCTTAATACACACTTGAATCATGACTAAAAAAAAATCTGTTAATGGCTCCCAGTGGCCTAATGAACAAAATGCAAACTCTTTAACAAAATATATGAGTGACCGGGTCAAATATTTTCAGCCTTATATCTATGCGACTTTTCCCCTCTCTCAGACGTGACTAATTCCCCATATTTCTATGACACTTAACCTGTAACTTTAACATAGTACTCACTTTACTCTTCCAGTATTGTTAGGAGTTTCTGTAGAAGGGCTAATAGAGCACTGGACAGAGTCAGGAAACCTCTGGATCCATCCAGCTCTGCTGCTGTGTAACCAGGAGACACTGATTTGTCATTTTATATATCTGAGCTTCAAGTCTTTAAAATGGAGATAATGGAAGACTGTTACAAATAATTTACCTAAATGTTTGAGTTATCTGTCTCCAGTAGTTAGTAAATACTAGTTCATTAAATACTGGAGGAACTATGTGTTATTCAGAAAAATACTAATTTTCAAGTAAATATATTAAAACTAACATCCATAACTACATTTAACCTCCTTTAATTTTCAAGATACATTTAAATTGTATTCCCACTTAACATCTAAAGCATTTGATTATTTTTTCCTATATCTATTTCATTTTAGGATTAATAGACGTCTCTATTTGGATTGTAAAAATATTCACCACTTCTCACCATTTACTCAAAGGAGAGTTTGGATGCTAAATGATCCCAGAAGTCCCAATCTAGACTAGAATTTATTTCTAATTCTCAACATATGGCAGAAATCACTGCAGGTAAAGTTTATCTTAGATCCATCCTAGGAGACTTAATTAATCAAGCAATTAAAAAAATGAAATGAAATTATTTTAAAGTATTGTGACCACGTAGCCTAGTGAAAGGTGGACGGTTCTGGAAATTGATTCAGCTCTTCCACTGATGTGCATCACAAGAGATACCACCTGCGGACCACATTAATTTGTGAAGCTTTGAGCCTTCTGGCAACCAAAGAAAGCAGGTAAAAAGAATGGGCTCTGAGAAAATCGGATTTGTCCTTTCTCTACACTCTACTCTGTGTTTCTAAACACACAGCTTTCCCCAAGTTCACACATATGTAGAAATAAGGGAAGATACCCAATAAGCATATGTGTGACTTAAAGGACAAACAAAGCTTCAAACTCAGCTGGGCTCATGTTGACAACTAAAAGCAATGTTTATGACATATCAGAATGACATCTCTTTTTATGTATTTATACATTAAAAATAGTACAATCCATATTTTGAGTAAAAGAATATAAATGTACACCTACAAATATTCTATGGGCATTTCTTTAGGTGTATTGCATGAATATATTTCATATAAAGTGTCACAGAAATTCATGTGTGGGTGGGGTCAATACAAAGGGAAAAGCAATAACTCAGTCCCTATAGAATATTGATTGGTTTTAATAGCTCTGCTTGAATCCCAGCCTAGAATTTACTAAAATCTTCTGGCTGAAAACATTATTAATAAAATTACTTACCTTGAAATTCTTTCTTGTTTCTAAAAATGCTATAAGACACTGTAGAGCCCACCACTGCACCTTACTGCATACTTTAGACCTGAGAATGTTCACATTTAGTTACCCATCAAGCAGAGAAAAGACAAACCCTAAAAGTCATGAATTTTGGAAACAGAAAAATGATGAGGAAAAATGAAAGTATACAGTGAAGGTCTATATCGTTTATAGGTTCAAACTCTCAATTTTCCCTTCAGTAGGTGAAAAGAAGAATTTTTTTATTATTATTATACTTTAAGTTCTAGGGTACATGTGCACAACGTGCAGGTTTGTTACATATGTATACATGTCCCATGTTGGTGTGCTGCACCCATTAACTCGTCATTTAACATTAGGTATATCTCCTAATGCTATCCCTCCCCACTACCCCCACCCCACAACAGGCCCCAATGTGTGATGTTCCCCTTCCTGTGTCCAAATGTTCTCATTGTTCATTTCCCACCTATGAGTGAGAACATGCAGTGTTTGGTTTTTTGTCCTTTTGTGATAGTTTGCTGAAAATGATGGTTTCCAGCTTCCTCCATGTCCCTACAAAGGACATGAACTCATCATTTTATGGCTGCACAGTATTCCCTGGTATATATGTGCCACATTTTCTTAATCCAGTCTATCACTGATGGACATTTGGGTTGGTTCCAAGTCTTTGCTATTGTGAATAATGCCGCAATAAACATACGTGTGCATGTGTCTTTATAGCTGCATGACTTATAATCCTTTGGTCATATACCCAGTAATGGGATGGCTGGGTCAAATGGTATTTCTAGTTCTAGATCCCTGAGGAATCGCCACACTGTATTAAAGACTTAAATGTTAGGCCTAAACCATAAAAACCCTAGAAGAAAACCTAGGCAATACCATTCAGGACATAGGCATGACCAAACACTTCATGTCTAAAACACCAAAAGCAATGGCAACAAAAGCCAAAATTGACAAATGGGATCTAATTAAACTAAAGAGCTTCTGCACAGCAAAAGAAACTACCATCAGAGTGAACAGGCAACCTACAGAATGGGAGAAAATTTTTGCAATCTACTCATCTGACAAAGGGCTAATATCCAGAATCTACAAAGAACTCAAACAAATTTACAAGAAAAAAAAAACCCATCACAAAGTGGGCAAAGGATATGAACAGACACTTCTCAAAAGAAGCCATTTATGCAGCCAACAGACACATGAAAAAATGCTCATCATCACTGGCCATCAGAGAAATGAAAAGAAGAATTCTTAACCATTAATTGAAGAAACCCTCTAAGAATACTAGCTCTTAAGGTAAATAAGACTTTAAAAACATTGCAATACTAATCTGGGGGAAATAAGTATTAACAAGTTTCTGACGCATTCTGAATTTTTAAATTTGAAATTTTCAAATGAATTTGAGCTTGCTGGTGTTGAAAATCAACATGTAAAAACATGAGTTCTTTTTATAGAACAAAGAAATTTGAAGACATTATCTGACCATCCCTGGCCCTGCCACCCACAAAACTATCTTTTCATGAATAGTTAATAAACAAATAATTTTTTTCTAAAATATATATGGAAGAAAATATCAAGGTGGATATATAACGAAATTGAGTTTGAAAATTTTTCACTTACTTTCTGTGACCCCAAGTGTTCATTGTTTGATAAATCTATCAAAACAAGTTTAGTGTAGCAAGGCAGGGTGCCAGTAATGTCATTGTTTAGCATTGCTCATGTTGAAATAATTTATGAAACTGAAAATAGTGCTCTTACCAGATGTGCTCAAAATTATACAAAATGTTATGGAACAAGACTATGCTTTAGAGATACAGTCAGTACTAAAATATTTACTGGTGAAAGAATACACTGCCCAGAATTATCGTCAAAGAAATCCAGAAACACGGGTTAAATTTGGAGGGAGTAATGGAGGAAACAAGGTTTATTATGTAAGTGGAATAACAGGTGCATGTGGGTATGTTATACTATCACTCTCTATTTGAAATGTTTCATAATTGTTCAAATCTTATGCAGATATTAAATATAGCATTGTTGAAGAAAAGAATGAAAATAAGTGAAGTATTCATCCTTGCAATTGAGAACTTATAAAAAGGTATCAAAAACTAATATCAAAATCATGCAAAGGTGGTCTGGGGTAGAAAAAAAGATTTCCTATTTACTGTCTATCATTTTGCACTTTGTTTCCCATGCATAAGCATTATTTTAAAGCACCGTGTTTTAAAAGTCACCAAGATGGTTAATCATTCTAAGTGATATTTTAGAAAGATATAATTGAACCTGCCAAAGAAAGTCAATAGTAAAAATTATAGTTAAAAAGATGACTTCAGTATAAAGAACCTTTTGGGACTGGGCATCAGTTTTAAATATTTCTTAAATTATAAATTTTTAGCCTATGTCTACATTCATGTTAAGATAACTGCAGTCTACTTTAAGCATTACTGTACATTTAGAAAATCTAGCCGTAACTTTAAAAATAGTCATCATGAGGCTTGCATGTACTTTGTCACTGGATTCTTTATTAAGTTTAATTTATTCAAATGAATATGTTTCTTGGAAATGTGGAAAAAGAAAAACTGACCAACAATAGAAAGGGGGTTATCATGGTCTATCCCGGATATCATCTCTTCTCTCAGGTGCCATAAGATAAATAGGTCCGGTATTGTAGAAGAGCAGAAATGTGCACTCGTTTGTGGTTAAGAGAACAAAAGTGGCACTCACAGTCACTCTGTTCCATCAAAATGGATAGCATCTGTGGAAGCAGTCAGAGAAGTTGAAGTGAGCTCTTTAATGGCCCAGGATTTTAGAGAGAAGTGTCAGAACCAAGCATAAATCGGCACGGCACATACTCCGGTTTTTCTTGAGATCATGTAAATCTTTTGTCTTTTATAATGGGCATGAGCGGCAGTGAATGGACAGGCAGCAATATTAATGTATGCCATGTGCACAAGCTTGGTTTGCTAAGTCCTAATGAAAAAATAACCAGAAGGCATGGACTTTATTTCTTTTCCTTTAGTTTTCAGGACCTTAGTTTTTGACAATGATCAAGGAGTTGCAACAACTATGTCTTTTTTTCATCGTTTTACTCTGATTTCCCTAGATATTAAATGTTGCAATGGAAACATCGGTTTTAAAGGTTGCTCTATTTCTGTTTTTGATCATCAACATTCTCCACAGCATGCCTCAAGAAGTGTAAAATGAAATGTGCAGATTCTAATTCTTATTGATAAAATAATGAGGGAGCCAGAAAAAGGTCATAGCTTAGACACCAGATTCATGAATGTACAATGTCATGTCTCATTTTGGGACTGATATCTCAGTTGCAATTTCTCTTGCTAACTTAATTCTTAAATCTCATTAAAATATTTCTTGTGTTTTATAAAAGGATAAAAATTTATCCATGGATTCCTGACACATTTGTACTCATGACAATTTTGTGTTCCATCCCATACGTGGAGAGAAACAAATCATGATTACATTTTTAAAAATCAGTAACACTTCTGAGATTTTATAACTTGACATACACATACATTGAAGTTTTCAATTGAAAATATTTATATAGAAAAACACTAAGAGTTTTATCATACACAATATATAGGGGCAGATGGGCTATTTCTCAGTGGCACACAGTAACTCTTAATTGCTGTACTCTTTTCTCATTCCTTATTAGCGAATTGAGACTATATATGGATTTTCCCCTACAGAAGGAAATGGAAGATTACATTTTGTATCTTTTCTGTGTGCCAATATTTTGCTTTTCTATGCACATCATTTAATCCTCATGGAAACCTTGTGAGGATGGTGGCAACCTCAGTTTAAAAATGAGCAATATAAAACAGAGGAATTAAGTAAATTGCTTGAGAGTGCTCAGCTGGTGACTTAAACTCAATCTAAGAGCTTCCAAATCTACACATCTCATCTCTACTACAACATACTCATTCCCATAGTACTTTTCATGTGGAACTATGAATATGTCTACTAGAAATTTTAATATTGTTTATTTATTCAAGACGAAAGGACAGGAGTAGTGTCTCAAGCCTGTAATCTCAGTGCTTTGAGAAGTTGAGGTGGGAGGATCACCTGGACAACATAGCAAGACCCCATCTCTACAAAACAAAAAGGTCAAAGTGCACACTCACAAACCAATACAGGTAGTCTTCAAAAACATTCTGCTCTATTAAAATTTTAGAATCTTTGTCACTGTTAAAGTTTTCATTAATAAAATGAATAGGAAAACTAACAAGTGTTTAACCTAGATATCACTTTGGTTCATTATCACAATTAAACTATATTGAGAGTAAAAGTTATATAAAATCTGAACATAGACTAAAATTAGGTATCAGTTTATAAGGTGTAAGTTTGAAAAGTTCAATAGACTGATGTATTCTCTAAAGGGTGTCTTAGTTTAAGGGGCGGAAACTGCTGGCTCTCACCAGAATGAACATGCTGTTGATGGAGTCCCTCTTATCTCTACAGAGGCTATTTGGTTTTATTCCTCCTATATGTGTGGGAGACTCTCAGCCAACCAAGAGCTGCAAACACCATGCCACCCACCTTAAGAAGTGAGCAACTATCATCATAAGATGATTCACAGCATACTGAAAAAAAAATTGTTTCAATTAACACTTAATTGCTATTTCTTTTTTTTTCAATTATTATCTTTTACTGTTCCCTTTCCTATTGGTTTCTTATAGCCTTTGAGACAACTTGCACTCAAAGCCTGCTAAGAGAAGCAAGCTGGGAAAATCACAGGCATTTCCCACAACCAATACGCCCAGAGTGCAATGAAATTTTACAGCTGAGATCTGAGCTGTAGGCCTAATGTGTCTGCTGGCAAACAGTATTCAGCATTCTACTTTCTCTCATCCCTTCCCTCCTGGCCCCAGCCACACTGCGGAATTCCAAAAGCGTCTCATAACACTATTCAGTTCTAAATTAGTCTTCATAAATCTTTTTCATAGCTTCATCTACTTTCATCAGCAGTTTGTGATTGCCCCTTCAAAACCTTTTTACAAATGTCTTTCTCATAGCTATCCTTATACAGCAATTTCACTGACGGTTAAGATGGGGAAGACTATTGAACATCCAAATAGCAGCTCTTTCGTCAAGTTCTTTTGTCATCATGGTTACAAACTCATCTTCCAGCACATATTCTCTGTAGACCGGCCAAAGAAGCTAAGATTTCCAAGTGGTATTTCTGAGTTGTATGTGAAAGTGATATGCATGCCATTATTTGAGTTGAGGTTTTCATAAAAACAATGATGTGCCTTACGTTTGGAAGAGGCTGTCAACCATACTAACCAGTTTAAATAATAGTAAACCATAAGAAGAAGCTGGGAAAACTCACCTTCCAAGCATTGGGTAATAATTAGGTAGGGCTAGTTAATGCCTAATTACTCACCTAAGCAGCCTGAAAGGTTCTGAACCATCAAGGTGGAAGTTTTTGTTAAAAAGGTGTAGGGGGGCCGGGCCCGGTGGCTCACGTCTGTAATCCCAGCACTT
This sequence comes from Pongo abelii, assembly GCF_028885655.2. NCBI lineage: Eukaryota > Metazoa > Chordata > Mammalia > Primates > Hominidae > Pongo > Pongo abelii. The sequence goes on along the minus strand of NC_071990.2, from coordinate 81,362,433 downwards.
TGGGAGGCCGAGGCGGGCGGATCACGAGATCAGGACATGGAGACCATCCTGGCTAACATGGTGAAACCCCGTCTCTACTAAAAATACAAAAAATTAGCCGGCATGGTGGCGGGTGCCTATAGTCTCAGCTATTAGGGAGGCTGAGGCAGGAGAATGGCGTGAACCCGGGAGGCGCAGCTTGCAGTGAGCCGAGATCGCGCCACCACACTCCAGCCTGGGTGACAGAGGGAGACTCCGTCTCAAAAAAAAAAAAAAAAAAAAGTGTAAGGGAAGGGAAGACAACGTGAGAAGAGGCTCCTCCTTCATCTCCCCACCAGCCCAGCCACAAGGCTTGCTTGCCTCTTCTACCGTCAGTGCTAATCAGCTTTATTACCTAGTCAAGTCCTCAGACTGAGGGTGAAGCTAATCAACCCAGGATGACACCAAATTGACTTTTGTTTCGTTTTAAAATCTATTTTACATTATCCCTCACTTTTCCTCTTCATCCTACCTTGATGTCACCGTTACCTTGGTTCATCAAAATTCATGATACTTTGGTCTTTTGGATGGGTATAATAATAACAAGTGTTAATATTAAATGCTTCTGTGTAAACATTTTTTATATATATTTTAGCCTCTCAACACAGTTCAAATTTTAATCATCAACATTTTATAGATGATGAACCATGACTTATGGAATGGTAGGTATCTAAACTAAATCAACTACTAAGAATGGAGCCAACTGAAGTGCAAGGTTTTTATTCCAAAGCTCTCTTTTGCTTTCACTATGTTATACTAGCTCTCTTTGACAGAAAAAGGTGATCCAGTCAGGGAGATTCTCATTAGCCACAGAGTAAGTTTTCATCACAGAATGTGAATCTCTATTTAAATATGCCTAATTCAGTAGCTCCTGTATATGATAATACAGTAGCATCCCCTTATCCATGATCGGGCCACTGCACTCCAGCCTGGGCAACAGAGTAAGACCCCATCTCAAAAAAAGAAAAAGAAAAAAGAAAGCCAAGGAAAGAAAATCAATTTGCAAGTTAACTGTGACACTTTTTAAATAAAACCTTGATGACTCAAAACCAACATTAAAAATGTTACATTCTAGAAAAGAAAACAAGGATGACACTCATAAAATTAGTACAAATATCCACACCACATAGCCCTAATAGATGGGGTTGTCCGATTTCAAAGGAATTAAAGAGCTTTCCAGTGGTCTTATAAATTTCTAATGGCACTGTGATGATTAATATTGAGTGTCAACTTGATTGGATTGAAGGATGCAAAGTATTGTTCCTGGGTGTGTCTATGAGGGTGTTGCCAAAGGAGATTAACATGTGAGTCAGTGGACTAGGAGAGGCCGAAACACCCTGAATCTGGGTGGGCACCATCTAATCAGCTGCCAGTGTACCTAGGATAAAAGCAGGCAGATGAACGTGGAAGGACTAGCCTGGCTAAGTCTCCTTGCCTCCATCTTTCTTCCATGCTGGATGCTTCCTGCCCTCAAACATCAGACTCCTAGTTTTTCAGTTTTTGGACTTTTGGACCTATACTGGTGATTTGCCAGGGCCTCTAGGGCCTTCGGCCTCAGACTGAAAGCTGCCCTGTAGGCTTCCCTACATTTGAGGTTTGGGGACTCATACTGTCTTCTTTGCTCCTCATCTTGCAAAGAGTCTATTGTGGGACTTCACCTTGCGATTGTGTTGAGTCATTACTCCTTAATAAACTCACTTTCATATATACATCTGTCCTGTTCATCCTGTCCCTCCAAAGAACACTGACTAATACAGGCACATCTCATAAGTCTAACAGATTAAAAACTTTATGCTCCTTTTAATGATGCCTTCAGCCATTGTGCTAACACTGTTTTCTCAAATATTAAATGGTACATACTCTGTACATGCAAATAAACAAGTTCTACAAAATGGGAGACAGTTTTACTGTGGTGGGTTCTCTCCTTCTTCTAGTAGGCCTCTGACTGCCATCACTAGCTCCACCCCCTCCCCTTTCCCTCCTGAGTCTATTGATGTCACACCATAATGATTCTATGAGATATGGTCTTCTCAGTTTATTATTAGAGTTTTAGTTCCAATAAAATTTATCTTTCCAGCACCTTAGATCATTAAAAACTTTCTCAAGCCAGGTGACAGTTGACTGGTGAATATTTTATATACCACAGCAATGTAAGTAGATAACTTATTTTCTGCAAATCAGGTTGTAACCAAAAACTCTCCTGGACAGAGCTAGTTCATCCTATCCAGTACAAACATAGGCATGCTGAGTACAAAAGTCATGGAAGTAGAACCTGGGTCAGTGAGGTTTCTCAGACTGCCATTTTCCAAAGGAATTACTGGGTCATAGTCATGTTGAAGAGCGAGCAACTTTTCTGCTTTTTCTGTTTCTCGGTAAAGAGGCTAGACAGTTACAAATATATGGGTTTATATCACGCTTCAACTCTTACCAGCCAGGTGGTTGAGATAGGTACTAACTCTCTCCCTCCCTGAAACCCTTTTTCAATTTTACCTGTAGAATAATAATACTACCCACCTCAGGGTAAAGGTTAAACAAGATCATGTACGTAAAACTCCTGGTACGATACCTGAGCTATAGAAGATGCTCAGAAAATGTGCATTCTTCATATCTCAATTTATAAATAAATATTCTGGCCATTCACTTGCAAGTTGTGGCATTTTATCCTGTTTTTACGATGCCTATCCAACACATCAGAGGATATTCATTTTAAATGATTAGTTAAAATTTGGGAATGCATAATAATGTTTTCTTTCCATTAATCAGGATGATTTAAGTTAGGGTGCAAAAGTGAAAATTGAAAAGACAGAGGTTTCAAAGATAAAACAATGCAGGAAAGTGACTAAGGAAGTAATGTGATTAATAGAATTGACAATCAAAATAATTTAGGTAGTTTCTGAGTAAATAATGTGAGAGTGTCTTGCCTGAGCAAATATGTTCTAAGTGCAAGATACTTGTGGGTTTGCAGATTATATTAAGCCAGTTATATTTAAAACTGGATAACTGGCTATGTGACCTTAAAAACAGAGTCATCATTCAACTTCTGTTAATTTAGTATGAGATCTTATATATGAGCTATAATTACAAAATCTATGTTTGGTAATAATATAACTATAAATGCTACAAGGGATATCTGTGCCCTTTTACATAAAACATAGAAAAAGCATTTAATGTAATTATTAGCACATATTCATCAGCATGGATATAGAAAATGAAGAATTGCAGTAGTTCCCTCTTATCCACGGTTTCACTTATCCAGTTTCAGTTACCTGAGGACAACTGCAGTCTGAATATTAAATGGAAAATTCCAGAGGTGAGCAATTCAGAAGTTTAAAATAGTAAGCCATTCTGACTAGCATAATGAAATCTCACTCTGTCCCCTGAGTCCTGCTCTGTATGAGAACATCCCTTTGTCCTGTATACACAACTGTATACACAACCCACCTGTTAGTCACTTAGTAGCTATCTGGGTTATCAGGTTGACTGCCGAGATATTACATTGTTTGTGTTCAAGTAACCCTTAATAATGGCCCCAAAGAACAAGAGAAGTAATACTAGCCTATTTCTGTAATTGTCCTACTTTATTAGTTATTGTTGTAAACCTCTTACTGTTCTTAATGTATAAATTAGACTTTATCATAGGTATGTATATATAGGAAAAATAATACTGTGTATACAGATACTCCTTAACTTACACTGGGGTTACAAACTGTTATATCAATTATAAACTGAAAATATTTTAAGTCAAAAGTGCATTTTGAACTTACAGTATTTTTCAACTTATGAGGGTTTATCGGGACATAACTCCCTCATAAGTCAAAGAGCATACTGAATGCATATCACTTTCGCACCATCATGAAGTTTAAAAACTGTAAATTGAACCATTGTATGTCAGGAACTGTCTGTTTAGGGTTCAGTACTAGCCAAGGTTTCAGGCATCTACTGGGGGTCTTGGAAGGTATCCCCCATAGATAAGGGGAAACTACTGTACATGCAATTAATAATAAATACCATCCCTCGAACACGTTTGGCAGTTTTCTTGTCTCCCATAAAGGAAATTAGCAAGTAATTAAAGCCTTTAATTTTTTTTTCTGAGTGAATTTTGCATATTGGAGAAGTGGAAGAAAATTATCCCTCTTGCATGATAACTAGCAAACAAATCTTCCTAGGCTCCATAATGCTAATAGGCCAGAGCCTAGCAAATGTATTCACGTATGTAAGAGACATGAAAAAGTAAAACTCTGTGCATTTACTACTCAAACCCACAGACAAAGATTTCAACAGACTTTCCATGATGTTTTGGGTTACACCAATGCCCAGAGAACACCTACATATAATACGAAGTCATAAAACCCCACACCACATCTGAATGTGATAATTCAATCACAGCCAGATTTCAGGGATTAGAACAATATTCTAGAAAGTAGTGCCTTTCTGGTTGTCAGCAATGTTCTCCCTCATAATCCAAAAGTAGAGTAGATGAACTAATCTAGGGCTCCTTAGGAGAGACTCTGGTGAAAGAAAGATCAATTAAGCCTTTAGTCTAAAAACTAGGGATCTGCCACAGCCTCTAATAATTGTGCTTAATTCCTAGTGCTTCCAATGGACTCAGAACATATCAGCTGCTTGGGAAGAAACAAGTTATTGATTAAATCAATTTACTCAATTGCCTGCAAAATGAAACCTAAGAGAGTTAGATTTTTCTTAGGTACATTGAATGAATCAGAAGGTTCATCAAAGCAGGGAGTATGCCATTGCCAGAAACATAAGCCAAGATAATGATGCTAGAGTTTGCACGGTTAAGTTTAAGCTTCAGTTATATCATTCACCCACCTTTCAAAAAACTTCACCTGGGCAAATTTGGGTAAGTCAAGTTGGAATCGAGTTATTATTAGGAAATCTGTGAAGCTCATGAAGTTTGAATGCAAACACTCTCAACTCTCTTTCTACCATATTTTTTCTTTTTTTTTCTTTTTTTTTTTTTTTTTTTTGAGGTACAGTCTCACTCTGTCATCCAGGCTAGAGTGCAGTGGTACGAACTGGGCTCACTGCAGCTTCCACCTCCTGGGTTTAAGTGATTCTCCTGCCTCAGCCTCCCAAGTAGCTGGGATTACAGTTGCCTGCCACCACGCTCAGCTAATTTTTGTATTTTTAGTAGAGACTGGGTTTCACCACGTTGGCCAGGCTGGTCTTGAACTCCTGACCTCAAGTGATCTGCCCACCTCGGCCTCCCAAAGTGCTGGGATTACAGGCGTGAGCCACTGTGCCCAGCCTACTTCTGTTTATTATAATCTTCTTTATAGCTTTGATGAACCTTCTGATTCATTCAATGTACCTAAGAAAAATCTAACTCTCTTAGGTTTCATTTTGCAGGCAATTGAGTAAATTGATTTAATCAATAACTTGTTTCTTCCCAAGCAGCTAATATGTTCTGAGTCCATTGGAAGCACTAGGAATACAATATTGCTAAGACATCATATTACCCTAAAGGACTTTGTCTAATTTGGAAGAGAAGGTAAACATATGAAACAATTGCTGAAGAAGAGTACAATAAAATGTTAAATTAACTCATACTGTATATGCAAAAGTACATAGAGAAGTAGGAAATCAGTGTGAAACTGCAAAGTGGAATAATTTTTGGAAGAGGTGAGACCAGAATTAAACTTTGAAGCCTGAGAAGAATGTGGTATGGGGAGAAGGCATTGCAGATGTAAAACAATTAAATTGTGATAATATTAAAATAGAAGCTAGTGAATATAATACCATCCTGCTTAAACAAAATGTAGCTTTTTATTGAGCTTTCACTTCTTCATCTCAAACAATAGTGATATAGAGTCAGGTGTCACTTAATGATGAGTGTCAGGCCTCTGAGCCCAAGCTAAGCCATCATATCCCCTGTGACCTGCACATACACATCCAGATGGCCAGTTCTTGCCTTAACTGATGACATTCCACCACAAAAGAAGTGAAAATGGCCTGTTCCTGCCTTAACTGATGACATTACCTTGTGAAATTCCTTCTCCTGGCTCATCCTGGCTCAAAAGCTCCCCCACTGAGCACCTTGTGACCCCCACACCTGCCCACCAGAGAACAAATCCCCCTTTTTCCTTTACCTACCCAAATCTTATAAAACAGCCCCACCCCATCTCCCTTCACTGACTCTCTTTTCGGACTCAGCCCACCTGCACCCAGGTGAAATAAACAGCCTTGTTACTCACACAAAGCTTGTTTGGTGGTCTCTTCACACAGACGTGCATGAAATTTGGTGCCGTGACTTGGATAGGGGGACCTCCGTGGGAGATCAATCCCCTGTCCTCCTGCTCTTTGCTCCGTGAGAAAGATCCACCTACAACCTCGGGTCCTCAGACTGACCAGCCCAAGGAACATCTCACCAATTTAAAATCCAGTAAGCAGCCTCTTTTTACTCTCTTCTCCAACCTCCCTGCCTATCCCTTAACCTCTTTCTCCTTTCAATCTTGGCACCAGCTTTCAATCGCTCCCTTCTCTTAATTTCAGTTCCTTTCCTTTCCTGGTAAAGACAACTCAGGAGACACATTTTAAACATGAACCCAAAACTCCAGCGTGGGTCACAGACTTGGGAAGGCAGTCTTCCCTTGGTGTTTAATCATTGTGGGGACACCTGCCTGATTATTCACCCATGTTTCAGAGGTGTCAGACCACGCAGGGACACCTGCCTGATTATTCACCCATGTTTCAGTGGTGTCTGACCACGCAGGGACGCCTGCCTTGGTCCTTCACCCTTAGTGGCAAGTATCGCTTTTCTGGGGGTCAAGAACCCCCCGACCCCTTCTCTCCATGTCTCTACCCCTTCTCCACTTTCCTGTGGGGCAAGCACCCCCAACTCCTTCTCTCCATGTCTCTACCCTCTCTTTTCTCTGGACTTGCCTCCTTCACTATAGGCAACCTTCCACCCTCCATTCCTCCTTCTCCCTTAGCCTGTATTCTCAAAGACTTAAAACCTCTTCAACTCACACCTGACCTAAAACCTAAATGCCTTATTTTCTTCTGCAAATGCTGCTTGACCCCAATACAAATTCGACAGTGGTTCCAAATAGCCAGAAAACAGCACTTTCGATTTTTTCCATCCTACAAGATCTAAATAATCCTTGTCGTAAAATGGGCAAACAGTCTGAGGTGCCTGACGTCCAGGCATTCTTTTACACATCGTCCCTCCCTACTCTCTGTTCCCAATGCAACTCATCCCAAATCTTCCTTCTTTCCCTTCCCCCTGTCCCCTCAGTCCCAGCCCCAAGTGTCGCTGAGTCTTTCCTCTTTCCAATCTTCCTTTTCTACAGACCCATCTGACCTCTCCCCTCCTCCCCAGGCTGCTCCTCGCCAGGCCAAGCTAGGTCCCAATTCTTCCTCAGTCTCCACTCCTCTACCCTATAATCCTTTAATCACCTCCCCTCCTCACACCTGGTCTGGCTTACAGTTTCATTCCGTGACTAGCCCTCCCCCACCTGCCCAGCAATTTCCTCTTAAAAAGGTGGCTGGAGCTAAAGGCATAGTCAAGGTTAATGCTCCTTTTTCTTTATCTGACCTCTCCCAAATCAGTTAGTGTATAGGTTCTTTCATCAAATATAAAAACCCAGCCCAGTTCATGGCTTGTTTGGCAGCAACCCTCAGACGCTTTACAGCCCTAGACCCTGAAAGGTCAGAAGGTCATCTTATTCTCAATATGCATTTTATTTTATTACTCAATCTGCTCCAGACATTAAATAAAGCTCCAAAATTTAAATTCCAGTCCTCAAACCCCACAACAGGACTTAATTAACCTCACCTTCAAGGTGTACAATAATAGAGTAGAGGCAGCCAAGTAGCAATGTATTTCTGAGTTGCAATTCCTTGCCTCAACCATGAGACAAACCCCAGCCACATCTCCAGCACACAAGAACTTCCAAACGCCTAAACCACAGCAGTCAGGCATTCACCCAGGCCCGCCTCCCCCAGGAGCTTGCTAGAAGTGCTGGAAATATGGCCACTGGGCCAAGGAATGCTCGCAGCCCAGAATTCCTCCTAAGCTGTGTCCCATCTGTGCAGGATCCCACTGAAAATCAGACTGTTCAGCTCACCTGGCAGCCACTCCCAGAGCCCCTGGAACTTTGGCCCAAGGCTCTCTGACTCCTTCCCAGATCTTCTTGGCTTAGCAGCTGAAGACTGACACTGCCTGATTGCCTTGGAAGCCCCCAAGACCATCATGGATGTCCATCTTTGGGTAACTCTCACAGTGGAGGGTAAGTCCGTCCCCTTCTTAATCAATACGGAGGCTACCCACTCCACATTACCTTCTTTTCAAGGGCCTGTTTCCCTTGCCTCCATAATTGTTGTGGGTATTGACGACCAGGCTTCTAAAACTCTTAAAACTCCCCAACTCTGGTGCCAACTTAGACAATACTCTTTTAAGCACTCCTTTTAGTTATCCCCACCTGCCCAGTTCCCTTATTAGGCCGAGATATTTTAACTAAATTATCTGCTTCCCTGACTATTCCTGGGCTACAGCCACACATCATTGCCACCTTTTCCCCCAGTTCAAAGCCTCCTTCACATCCTCCCCTTATATCTCCCCACCTTAACCCACAAGTATGGGATACCTCTACTCCCTCCTTAGTGACTGATCATGTACCCCTTACCATCCCATTAAAACCTAATCATGCTTACCCCACTCAATGCCAATATCCCATCCTGCAGCACACTTTAAAAGGATTAAAGCCTGTTATCACTTGCCTGTTACAGCACAGCCTCTTAAAGCCTATAAATTCTCCTTACAATTCCCCCATTTTATCTGTCCAAAAACCGGACAAGTCTTACAGGTTAGTTCAGGATCTGCGCCTTATCAACCAACTTGTTTTGCCTATCCACCCCATGGTGCCAAACCCATATACTCTCCTATCCTAAATACCTCCCTCCACAAACCCATTATTCTATTCTGGATCTCAAACATGCTTTCTTTACTATTCCTGTGCACCCTTCACCCCAGCCTCTATTCACTTTCTCTTAGACTGACCCTGACACCCAACAGGCTCAGCAAATTACCTGGGCTGTACTGCCTCAAGGCTTCACAGACAGCCCCCATTACTTCAGTCAAGCCCAAATTTCTTCCTCATCTGTTACCTATCTCGACGTAATTCTCATGATAACATGCTCTCCCTGCTGATCATGTCCAGCTAATCTCCCAAACCCCAATCCCTTCTACAAAATAACAACTCCTTTCCTTCCTAGGCATGGTTAGTGTGGTCAGAATTCTTACACAAGAGCCCAGGCAGCACCCTGTAGCTTTTCTGTCCAAACAACTTAACCTTACTGTTTTAGCCTAGCCCTCACGTCTGCATGCAGCAGCTGCCACTGCCTTAATACTTTTAGAGGCCCTCAAAATCACAAATCATTGACCCTCTAGAGTTCTCATAACTTCCAAAATCTATTTTCTTCCTCACACCTGATGCATATACTTTCTGCCCCCCTCCACTACCTCTCAGTAAGCTGAACTCATTGCCTTAACTCAAGCCCTCACTCTTGCAAAAGGACTACGTGTCAATATTTGTACTGACTCTTAAATATGCCTTCCATATCTTGCACCAACATGCTGTTATATGGGCTGAAAGAGGTTTCCTCACTATGCAAGGGTCATCCATCATTAATGCCTCTTTAATAAAAACGCTTCTCAAAGCTGCTTTACTTCCAAAGGAAGCTGGAGTCATTCACTGCAAAGGCCATCAAAAGGCATCAGATCCCATCACTCAGGACAACACTTATGCTGATAAGGTAGCTAAAAAAGCAGCTAGCATTCCAACTTCTATTCCTCACTTTCAGTTTTTCTCCTTCTCATCTGTCCACTCCCACCTACTCCCCCATTGAAACTTCCACCTATCAATCTCTTCCCACACAAGGCAAATGGTTCTTAGACCAGGAAAATATCTCCTTCCAGCCTCGCAGGCCCATTCTATTCTGTCGTCATTTCATAACCTCTTCCATGTAGGTTACAAGCCGCTAGCCTGCCTCTTAGAACCTCTCATTTCCTTTCCATCGTGGAAATCTATCCTCAAGGAAATCACTTCTCAGTGTTCCATCTGCTCTTCTACTACTCATCAGGAGTTTCTCAGGCCCCTCCCTTCCCTACACATCAAGCTCAGGGATTTGCCCCCACCCAGGACTGGCAAATTGACTTTACTCACATGCCTCGAGTCAGGAAACTAAAATACCTCTTGGTCTAGGTAGACACTTTCACTGGATGGGTAGAGGCCTTTCCCACAGGGTCTGAGAAGGCCTCCACAGTCATTTCTTCCCTTCTGTCAGACATAATTCCTCCATTTGGCCTTCCCACCTCTATACAGCCTGATAACAGACTGGCCTTTATTAGTCAAATCACCCAAGCAGTTTTTCAGGCTCTTGGTATTCAGTGAAACCTTTATATCCCTTACAGTCCTCAGTCTTCAGGAAAGGTAGAACGGACTAATGGTCTTTTAAAAACACATCTCACCAAGCTCAGCCACCAACTTAAAAAGGACTGGACAATACTTTTACCACTTTCCCTTCTCAGAATTCGGGCCTGTCCTCGGAATGCTACAGGGTACAGCCCATTTAAGCTCCTGTATAGATGCTCCTTTTTATTAGGCCCCAGTCTCATTCCAGACACCAGACCAACTTGGACTGTGCCCCAAAAAACTTGTCATCCTACTATCTTCTGTCTAGTCATACTCCTATTCACCATTCTCAACTACTTATAAATGCCCTGCTCTTATTTACATTGTTGGTTTACACTGTTTCTCCAAGCCATCACAGCTGGTATCTCCTGGTGCTATCCCCAAACCACCACTCTTAACTCTTAAAGTAAATAAATAATCTTTGCTGGCAAGGCTATGCTGAACCTCCTTGGGCACTCTCTAATTAGATGTCCTGGTTCCTCCCAATTCTTAGTCCTTTAATACCTGTTTTTCTCCTTCTCTTATTCTGTTTAGTTTTTCAATCCATACAAAACCATATCCAGGCCATCACCAATAATTCTACCTGACAAATGTTTCTTCTAACAACCCCACAATATCACCCCTTACCACAAAATCTTCCTTCAGCTTAATCTCTCCCATGCTAAGTTCCCACACCACCCCTAATCCCCCTCGAAGCAGCCCTGAGAAACATCGCCCATTATCTCTCCATACCACCCCCAAAAATTTTTGCTGCCCCAACATTTTACCACTATTTTATTTTTCTTATTAACATAAGAAGACAAGAATATCAGACCTCTGAGCTCAAGCTAAGCCATCATATCCCCTGTGACCTGCACTACACATCCAGATGGCCAGTTCCTGCCTTAACTGATGACATTCCACCACAAAAGAAGTGAAAATGGCCTGTTCCTGCCTTAACTGATGACATTACCTTGTGAAATTCCTTCTCCTGGCTCATCCTGGCTCAAAACCTCCCCCGCTGAGCACCTTGTGACCCTCCACACCTGCCCACCAGAGAACAAATCCCCCTTTATCCTTTACCTACCCAAATCTTATAAAATGGCCCCACCCCTATCTATCTTTGCTGACTCTCTTTTCGGACTCAGCCCGCCTGTACCCAGGTGAAATAAACAGCCTTGTTGCTCACACAAAGCCTGTTCAGTGGTCTCTTCACACGGACGCACATGAAAATGAGGGTGTGTTCTAGAAATGAATCCTTAGGTGATTTTTGTCATTGTAAGAACATCATAGAGTGTACTTATACAAGCATAGATGGTATAGCCTACTACACACCTAGATTATATGATATAGCCTATTGCTCCTAGGCTACAAACCTATACAGCATGTTACAAATTTGTATTTAGCGCAGCGTGTACCAAATATTGTAGGCAATTGTAACACAATGGGAAGTATTTCTGCATCTAAACATAGAAAAGGTACAGTAAAAATATGGTATAAATGATAATAAATGCTACACCTGTAAAGGGCACTTACTATGAATAAAGCTTGCAGAACTGGAAACCGCTCTGAGTGAATCAGTAAGTGAGTGGTAAGTGAATGTGAAGGCCTAGGACATAACTGAACTACTATATACTTTATAAACACAGTACACTTAGGATACACTAAATTTATAAAACAATCGTTCACTTTCTTCAATAAGAAATTCACCTAAGCTTACTGTAACTTTATTTTTTTAAGGTTTTCATTTTTTAACTTTTTGACTCTTGTGATAGCACTCAGCTTAACACACAAATACATTGTACGGTGTTTCTTTATATCCTTGTTCTACAAGCTTTTTTTGAATTTTTTATTAGTAATTAATTTTTTTAGTTAAATTTTTCACAGGTTTATTTCATTTAATACTTACACGTTTAAGGTAGTTGTAGTTATTGTCAGCTAAAGAATGGAGTTTTAAGAAGGTTAAGTATTTATCAAATACTATTATCTACATTGCTACCATAAGTGGTGAAGCCAGAATTTGAACCATTTGCTATTACCCCAAAATCAATGTATTAAAGACAAAGTAAAATTGTGGGTTATCAATATGGCATAAAATTAGGGAAATGGAAAAAGGAGAAGATATATGAAAGAAAGATCTGAACTACTGTATTTTTTTTAAGATTTCCTTCAATACATTCTTACAATAGACTAGAGAATTTCCTATTCAATAGAGAATAGAGAATCTCCTATTCAACATCTTCATTTACCATTTTTCCAGCTCCTGATTTACAGACCATTCTATTACTCTAGAATGAAGTGTACAAACCTCCTTCTGTCTTCTACAGCTCACCAGTCACAGAGCCCAAGACTTTCTGCAGCTGGTTGTTTTTCTCCTCTTTCAGTCTTCAGGGACTAAATTTAGTGCTTAATGAGATGGAATGCACTCACTTCTGCAGGCGATCCATGCCAGAGCTAATGTACATTCATGTAAATGAAGATAGTCCTGGGAATCCCGAGAAACCAAATAATCAAATTAAATGTTCCACATGTTTCCTTAAGAAGGAGTTTACAGTGACAAAAAGATGCCCAGACCGAGAAACCAGATAATCAAATTAAATGTTCCACATGTTTCCTTAAGAAGTTGTTTACAGTGACAAAAAGATGCCCGGACCATGACAAACATTCTATAAAAGACATTTCCAAACAGTTCAGATTTGAACAAGTTATTCTGAAGCAAATTAAGTAGGTTTTGTCATTGTAATGCAAAGCCATGGGGTCCACTTTGTTTTCTTTTGTTTTGCTTTTGGGAGGCAGAGGGAGGTGCCACACACTTTTTAAAAACAATTTTTTGTTTCCATAGGTTTTTGGGGAATAGGTGGTGTTTGCTTACATGAGTAAATTCTTAGTGGTGATTAGTGAGATTTTGGTGCACCCATCACCCAAGTGGTATACACTGAACCCAATTTGTAGTCATTTATCCCTCACCTCCTCCCACTCTTTTGCCTGAGTCCCCAGAGTCCATTGTATCATTCTATGCCTTTGCATCCTCATAGTTTAGCTTCCACTTATAAGTGAGAATACACAATGTTTGGTTTTCCATTCCATAGTTCCATCCAGATTGCTGCAAATGCTTGATGGGCATTTGGAGTAGACCCATACTTATGCAATTGTGAATTGTGCTGCCATAAATATGCATGTACAAGTATCTTTTTCGTATAATGGCGTCTTTTCTTCTAGATTGATACCCAGTAGTGGAATTGCTGGATTAAATGGTAGTTCTACTTCAGTCCTTTCAGGAATCTCCAAACTGTTTTCCAAAGTGATTGCACTGGTTTACATTCCCATCAGCGGTATAGAAGTGTTCCCTGTTCACCCCATCCATGCCAACATCTATTATTTTTTTATTTTTTTTATTATGGCCATTCTTGCAGGAGTAAAGTGGTATTGCATTGTGGTTTTGATTTGCATTTCCCTGATCGTTAGTGATGTTGAGCATTTTTCCATATGTTTGTTGGCCATGTGTATATCTTCCTTTGAGAACTGTCTGTTCAAGTCCTTAGCCCACTTTTTGATGGGATTGTTTTTCTCTTGCTGATTTGAGTTCCTTGTAGATTCTGCATATTTGTCCTTTGTCAGATGCATAAATTGCAGATTTTCTCCCACTCTGTGGGTTGTTTACTCTGTTGATTGTTTCTTTTGCTATGCAGAAGCTTTTTAGTTTAATTAAGTCCCATCTATTTGTGTTTGTTTTTGTTGCATTTGCTTCTGGGTTCTTGGTCTTTGCCTAAGCCAATATCTAGAAGGGTTTTTCTGATGTTATCTTCTAGAATTTTTATGGTTTCAGGTCTTCAGTTTAAGTCCTTGATCCATCTTGAGTTGATTTTTGTATAAGGTGAGAGATGAGGATCCAGTTTCATTCTTCTACATGTGGCTTGCCAATTATCCCAGCACCATTTGTTGAATAGGGTGTCCTTTCCCCACTTTATGTTTCTGTCATAAACATAGGTCATTGGCTGTAAGTATTTGGGTTTATTTCTGGGTTCTTTATTCTGTTCCATTTGTCTATGTGCCTATTTTTATACCAGTACCATGCTGTTTTGGTGACTATAGCCTTAGAGTATAGTTTGAAATCAGACAATGTGATTCCTCCAGATTTTTTCTTTTTGCTTAGTATTGCTTTGGCTATGCAGGCTCTTTTTTGGTTCCATATGAATTTTAGGATTATTTTCCTAGTTCTGTGAAGAATGATGGTGGTATTTTGATGGAAATTGCATTGAATTTGTATATTGCTTTTGGTAGGATGATCATTTTCACAATATTGATTCTACCCATTCATGAGCATGGAGTGTGTTTCCATTTGTTTGTGTCATCTATGATTTCTTTCAGCAGTGTTTTGTAATTTTCCTTGTAGAGGTCTTTCACCTCCTTGGTTAGGCGAATTCCTAGGTTTTTTTTTTTTTTTTTTTTTTTTTGCATCTATTGTAAAAGAGGTTGAGTTCTTGATTTAGTTCTCAGCATGGTTGCTGTTGGTGTATAGAAGAGCTACTGATTTGTGCACATTAATTTTGTATTCTGAAACTTTGCTGAATTCATTTATCAGTTCTAGAAGCCTTTTGGAGGAGTCTATGGTTTTCTGGGCATAGGGTCATATCATCAGCAATAAGGAACAGTTTGACTTCCTCTTTACCAATTTGGATGTTCTTTATTTCTTTTTCTTGTCTGATTGCTCTGGTTTCTTGTCTGATTGCTAGGACTTCCAGTATGATGTTGAATAGAAGCACTGAAAGTGGGCATCCTTGTCTTGTTCCAGTTCTCAGAGGGAATGCCTCTGAACCTCACAGGTTACATACTGAACCCCACAGAAGGTAACATATTTCATCACAAAGGGTAACATGTCTCAGATGTGGATCTAACCCTATTTGCTTTCTATTGCTTTATCAGAGCAGAGTGTTTTCTCTTTTAAAACAAACCAGTACACACACACACACACACACACAGACACATATGCTTTTGTTGTATATGTTTTGTCAAGGGTCATAGTCTAAGCATCTGGACAAGATTTTTAAAAAACTTTGCATAACATGACATTTTCATCTGAAAAATATTAATGCCTTCCTGTATACTAGCCATGACACTCAAATAATGAGTTGATAACTGAAAATTTTAGTTAAAACCTGTTTTGGTATCAGATAAAAAAATTAAAATCCGGTTGCTTTTCTGAATTCAGAACTAATTGAGAGATTAGTTTATTTTTAAAGCTGAATTTTATCAAACAGCTATTTGTGTGGAAAATACACTTCCCATGTGGAACTACTTGCAGGACTAAAGGACAGCTTTATTGTGGGAAACTCAGTAAAATGCAGATTCCAATTTAGTAGGCCTGGGGTGGGCCTGAGAGTCTACAATTCCTAACAAGCTCCTAGGTGTTGATGCTGCTGGTACACCAGCCACACCTGGAGTAGAAAGACTGTGGAATGTGGAGCATGGAGCATGATTTTAAATCTTTCAGAGACTGATCTCATCTGCCACCACATCCTGTATGAATCAAGTAAAATATCTACTACTTTAGTAAAATATATCTACTTAATATACAACCGTACAATGGTACAAAAGAAAAACTGTGACTGCTTAATAATGAGTATTGATGCTTTGTAATAATTAGCTAATATTTTTCTCTTTGTGTTTCCTCCCAAATGAAGAAGCAGATACAAAAAAAAAGGTGGCTGGGTATGGGGGTGGGGGAGAGGGGAAGCTTGTTTTGACTATAATGAACTCTGAATCAATTTCTAATGTTTGACTATGGACAGCTGTCAATCCCACCCACTCCTCTTTCCCTTCTGCCCTACAATTGTCGAGCAAAGAAAGCCTGGGTTCTCTCTCATTTGCTACCTGCAGGAAGTTGAAACCAGGCAAGTCTCTGTCTTCCTGGGAACCCTCAACTGGCCCTACACTCTAAACCCAGTAAGCACCCCAAGCCAGTCTCCTTTCCCAGATCTCTCAAGTCATTTTTTAACATCCTTGGGAGTTTTACTGCTGTCCCCATAAAGCCTCATGATATAAGCAATTAGGCTTTTTATACCTTGTGGTACGTGTGTGCTATCATTATTCTGGACATATGAATCAGATTTTTGGTGAGGATCCATTTTGTCTCTGCAGAGTGTCCAAATAGACTGCCTTCAGACATATGTGTAACCAGTAACAAAACAGAGGAAAATATTTCATTTAATTTGAAATTGGTGTTTGAACTGGAATGGATGGATTCCTAAGAATTAAAAGTAATTTTAAAAAGTATGGAATCTGCTATTATTTAATTAAAGGATTGGAAGTAAATAATAGAGCACAGTTGGAAGCAATGATTTTTAAAAAACATTATGTACCTACCTTAAATTGTGGGTTCTTAATAATATATATGTACATTTATTTTAGGAGGAAAAGCAACTTCAGTTCAATTTATTTGATGACTGTGCTTTAAGCATGACAAGATTTGTTTTATTTGAACAAGCACTTTGTGAAAATTAGTAAACAGTATCACAGAAAGTCTCTCACAGAAGATCTACATTTTGAATAATACCACAGTCATTATGTGGTCTAGAAAAGGGTCAATTATGATTTTGGGTGATCGATCACAATTGTGCAACCTAAATCATCCACAAATCAAGTTTCCATGGAAGTGACTGGTTTCTTTATATAAATCCAACATATTCATGCATTTATCTCTTACAAAATATATGGGTTCCAGGAATGAGTGTGTTGTCTTACTCCTTATCTCCAGAACCTAATACAGATAGTACTCACTCAATAAGTATCTGTTAAATGAAACTCATCCCACTAGAATTTATTGAATGACTAAGTTGTCAGGCAATGTTCCAATTACAGAGACTAAAGATGTTGGATACTTCAGACACAAAATATTTTAAATTAAAATTATCTGAGTGCATTGGTTATAATAATTTTCCTTCCACTAAGAATGCTCCAGAAGTACAAAGATGGATGGCCAAAAGTCTGACTTATGACTCCAAATTTTGGGCCAAATGTTGAAAGTGTGAGGTATAGGCAGTGGGCCAAGCCAACCCCATTAGGATTATTCTCCAGAGACTTTCCTAGTGAGATCAAAAGGAAGGTAACCTAGCTCTGAAGTGGAGAATGAAGCCAGCCTAGCTCTGAAGTAGAGAATAAAGGATGTAAAGATCAACAGTTAGAGATAGTCATGTTCTTTATCCTATGGAGGATAACTACTTTCAGACTACTTGAAAGATGGATTCAACCATACATTTAGGCCCACAAAAATTACCTATTAGTTCTTTATGTTGTCTTTGAAAGGTGTGGACTGGGGAAGGAGAGAGAGAGGTATTGATCAAGAACAGGTGGTGATTAGGAATACCTTGGCAAAGAGTGTTTCTTTTACACAGGAGGGATGGAAGAGGTTGAGCGTACTTTGACCAAGAGAGGAAAGTGCAGCTAGGAGGAAGAAAGATCAAGAGGTTCCAGCTACATAGTTTCTCCTCATCCCAAAACTGAGAGTTACCCTATTGGTTTTCAGAAATTGTGAGGCCAAGAGTACTGGGGAAGGTTGTGATAAGTGCCAATCTCTGAGCCCTGGGCCCCAGAGATTCTGAATCATGTAACTGGCGAGGGCAGGGCTGAGGTGGAGTGGAAGAGATGGGCCATATAAATATTATTTTGAGATTTACCTCGAGTATAAGTGATACAGATGATTCACAGATATGACTTGTTCCTGTATTCTTTTCCCTTCTGTTATCACACATGTGAGTGACCACAGAAATGTTTGCTTATGATTCCAAACTCAGTCCGTTCAGAGCCAGCCTGTGCTATTCACTCTTTCACCATCCCAAACACCAATCTTATAGGTCCTTTCTGTCTGAACACATCTGTCTCTGTTGCTCTTTTATTTTCAGAAAATACACTACACTATGATTGGTTTCTCTTCCCAACTTACTAACTAATAGATCTTGGAGTTCCTTCTACAATAGCATATATATATATATATATATATATATATATATATATATATATATATGGTGTGTATATATATATATATATGGTGTATATAAATATATATATAAATGGTATATATATAGACCAATCTTTTCGTTGGCTGCATATAAACACATAATTGGATGCATCAAACATTGTTTCACCATTGCTTTTGAGATATAACCTCAGATTTTTTTTTCTATTTTTTCTATTACAGAAACCATGCAATGAACATTCTTGTACCAGATCTTGATGAACATAGACAATATGTTCATACAGTAAAATTCTAGAAATACAAGTTATTAGATTAAAGAATATGTGCATTTAAAAACTTCTGAATGTTTGAATTTTTTCTCCAAAATATTTACTCTAAATCCTATTCCCAATTAGAATAAGCATGACTTTTCCCTTAAGCTTCATCAGTATTGCACATAAACAAGCTTAAGAATTTCACTCATCAGATAAATTTGAAAAACTCAGTTTTATTTGCATTTATTTGATTATGAATAAGGCATATTCTTTATATTATTTATAAGCCTACTCTGTCTTTTAAAAATGTAAATTATATGTTCATATTTGAATGTTTTTCTGTTGCTTTAGTTTTTAATATTATTTTATAAAAGTGCTTAGAAAGTTAATAAACTAATTTTTTCATATGCCATCTAGGCTGAAAACACTTTTCAGAAGCAGTTTTATTTTTTATTATCTGTAACATAAAATGGTCTGTCAAAAAATGTGAAGAGTCTGCGATTTTGCCCTGCTACTTGAAATTTTTCATAGAAACTGTGAAAAGAGCTGTGGTTCAATGTCCCTTTGTTTTGATTCTTCTGAATGCCCACAGTTGCAATTGCCAGAGAGGTTTCACAATATTAAAAGACCTGCTTCTAAGGCCTGTCTATCTTTGCACTATTTAGTAATTTTTTCTACTACTCAATTTAGATTGATATATCATTTTACTACCATAAAAATAGAAAGTTTATTTCCATTAACTGCTAAACATTTAAAATGTTTTCCATTTAGACCCACTCCCCTTTTTTTCTTTGATAGGTATTTGAATTTTAATTTTTGGCACTTTTAATACTAAAATGTTGTTACATTTTTAAATATAATGTTCTCCAAGAAATTAATTTAAAATGATGTCCATCAGACCCAAATACCTATCACTCAGTGCTCCTCCCAACTTGTAAAGGTTTACTGGCTTTTTCAGTCAAATTTTTCTCACTACACAGTGTAAAATAGCAGTGCTTCTCCTGAGCAACTGACTTGTTTTCATCCTATAGACACTAAACCAATAATTCATCATATTGTCCTCTCTACCTCTATTACCTAAAAGCTCAAAGCCAAATCTATGGCCTACCACTAGGATCTGTAAAGGAAACCTCAGTCATGCAAACTGTGAACTAACCTCACCATATATTTGTTGTTTTTTCATTATTATTTCCTCTTTTGCTTACTTGGTTGTATCACATACTCTTTCATAGAGTGTCTTAACTAATTGTGGGGACTAAGCAGAATATAAATTAATTCATTAAACTCAAGCATTGAGAGAGTTCCCACTGAACCAAAGTTTTGCCTCATTATGTTCACCTTATACTGGTTGACAAAAATCATTCTTCAAAATAAAAATGTCCTTCAGTGAACTCTTAGCCACTCATCAAGGCATCAGCATCATTTGTTAAGCAACATAAACTTGAAATTAACATTGTTCCCATTAGTAGCCCACGTACACAAAGTGCGTCACCTCCTTCCCAGGGGCTAATCAGAAATCATTCTGTCTTCCATCTGCTGCTTTTGACTATTTATTTGATGCTGTGAAGCATTCCCAGGAAAGCCTTGAAGCCACAAACTTCTCCCTTTTCTCATTTGTAGCATCCATGATTAGGAAGGTACAAAACAAAAATAAACTAACAAAACCAAACAGAGCCAGGCTCCAATGGGGCAGCATTCAATGTTTCCCTGCTTTTGGCTGCTTAGTGGTTCTTGTCATTACCTGACTCCCAAGGGCATGTTTATTTACATTTGAACAGAAAAGCAGGCTTTCTCTCAATCCTTTTTGTTGGCCTTTCTGGTCTTGATAAAGCAATATATATTAAAAGAGTGCTTTTAGTGTAATATTCATTTAAGAGCAAGTATTTCAACCTGAATGCAAACCCCCAGAAAGGGAATGTATGTGGGCAGATTTCATAAGTACAAATCAGTGCACGTCTTCAGATCAGCATCTCTCCCAGCAATGTACAATTGTGTGACTGTGACTTTGACCCAGGCTGCTAAGGAACAAGTATCTCTGCAGTGACGCAGGAGGCTGAGCAGGAAGTGCCTGCTAAGTGTATTTGGTGACTCATATCCATTTGCTCTCCAGCTCACTGCAGTTTGCTCATTAGCATCAGTGCTGGGGGCTAATGGATACTCAGTAGGAAGTAATTTTTCATTGTAAATGTCTG
Source organism: Pongo abelii (assembly GCF_028885655.2). Classification (NCBI taxonomy): domain Eukaryota; kingdom Metazoa; phylum Chordata; class Mammalia; order Primates; family Hominidae; genus Pongo; species Pongo abelii. The sequence continues at coordinate 81,341,582 of NC_071990.2, read as the reverse complement.
GTGAAAAAATGGAAATGAAAATCCAATGAGCACTCGGTTCCTGACAAAGCTTTCCAAGACTGATAGAGATTGTGTTTTGAGAGGTCTGGTTACAGGGTTCAGTGGTGAATTTCAGGTTCTTAGGACTGATTACCTTCATCTTAAAATAGGCTTTCAATTTCCCTCCCCCCCACACACACACACACAAAGTGTGAAATAAATGAAGCTAAGCCAGAGAGTTATATTTATCTCTATTTTCTGTTTCTTTTAAAACTATTAGAGGGAATTTTTAAAATACCATGTATTCATTATGTGTCCAAGCATCCAGTGGTGTATTGGTAAATGTTTGACAACTGTCTCTGGGTAAAAAGAAAAGGCCCTGATTTCCACTGTTTGCTGATTCCCATGGTGTAAACACTCCTACCACAGCCAGTGTCAAGCTACAACATGAGCCTCTGAATGCAGAATTGGGAAACAATGGAAACAATTATCTCTCCTTTAAGCCAGTAAGCACCAGTTCCATCATGCCCTGCCACTCCTCTAAATGCAAATGGGGGCTCATCTTCATGTAGAATGAAAAAGCACCATCCTTTTTTCACAGAGTACCCCCAAATCAAAGCATGATTCTGTTAGGCTGCATGCCACATATATATGTATTTATATAATTTTATTTAGCTTCTGCTTTTTTTATTCTCATTCCTGGCTCATTCAGTTCTCTTGGGTTTTTCTAGTGGCCCTAGGAGTAATATTTGAAATGTTATAGGAATAGCCAACTCACTAAAAATAAAAACTGGAGTATTATCTAACACTACGCAGTTTTTTAAAAATTTCCTTGCACAGTAAGACTTTTGCACAATGGCACAAAATCATTGATATATTAACCATGTAGAGTACCTTATTGCTTGCCATTGTAAGCTCTTCAGAATTCTGTTTTGTATCCAAATGTTTAGCGCTTTTAGTGGTGATGATTTTTCTGAAAACTATAAGAGAAGATGAAATATCTCTGGGAATATGTCTATACTTACCTTTGGAAAGTGAAGTGAAAATCTTGCTATTTAAATGAATGAAAGTCTAACACCTGATCAATTTAATGCCACAAATCATGAATCTATTGTGTAAAAACTAGATTGACTACAGCTAAAGTAGTACCAAAATATTCTATATTAAAACTCCAGAATGCACAGGAACTTAAGACAAAAGACATCTAAGAATAAAGATTGTGAAGCAGTCTAGTTGTAGGCCTGGAACAGTGGGTTAGAGTTTGACTCCTGGAGCCAGACTGCTTGGTCTAAATGCCAGTTCTGACACTTACTAGCTGTGTGGTCTTGGGCAGGTTGCTCAAGAGCTCATCCTCTCCACCACAGTTTACTCCACTGTTAAGTGGGGACAATAATAATACCTAATTCACTGGGTTATAGTAAGGATTAGCTCTGTCAGTATTTATAGAATGCCTTTATAGGCACATAAGTGTTTGCTAAATTTAAAGGAGAATTTTCAAAGACTAAAAAAAATGAATTAGAGATCAAATCTAAACCTTTCAAGGGAGCTGATTTATAGAAGAAAGTGTAATTTCACCTAATAATTACATGATGACTCAATATTGCTCCTACTCCCTGACCATGTAAATTAATGCTAATGTAGCACACTGAATTACAGGTGAAAAATTTAACAGTCTAAACAAAAGAAACTACATCTTCCTATTTCAATCAGCCTGGAGAAAATCTTCTTAAATGGGAACATTCAAGTAGTCAAAAGGGTACCATTCTGATTATTAATAAAGACATACATGGAACTATAAAACATTACCATCTTCATAGTATTTAATGGCAGTGGTAGAGGCAGAGGAGCATGGATTAAGGCTCTAAGGAATTCTGAGGTATTACTAATATCTGAAATATCACTGAAAGTATTTCATGGAGCTATGATTCACAGCTTCTGTCAAATATCAGAGTCCTTTCAAAATTCAGAGTTGGATTTAAGTCAGGCATTACTTTCTAATAAATCCTGGGTGATGATAATGAAGTGCTATAGTGTTAGTATTGAACATCAGTGTATTGAAAGGAGACAGGCCTAGGTTCTCTACTGTGTTTGCTCTTCCTAACCCTAACTTGCCCTCTTTTGGTTCCTCCTAGTCTCCTCATTCTGCTGACCTCCCACTAAGCATCAAATCTTCCCTTTCTCAACCAACATAATGGACCTGGCCTCTGCCCAGTTTCACAGCAACCTGTTCACAATATTCTATTACTATATTGTGTGGCCATTTAAGTCTTTTTGTAGGTCTAGAAGTACTTGTTTTATGAATCTGGGTGCCCCAATGTTGGGTGTGTATATATTTAGGGTAATTAAATCATCCTGTTGAATTGAAACTTTATCATTGTATAGGGCCCTTCTTTGTCATGTTTAACTGTTGTTGGTTTAAAATCTATTTTATCTAAGAATTGTGACACCTTCTCTTTTTGTTTTCTGTGTGCATGACAGAACTTTCTCTAACCCTTTACTTTGGGTCTATGAGTGTCATTACATAAGAGATTGGTCTCTTGAAGACAGCAGATGGATGGGTCTTGCTTTTTTATCCAGCTTGCCACTGTGTGCTTTTTAAGTGAGGCATTAATTGGAGATTTCTCAAAGAACTTAAGGCAAAACCGCCATTTGACCCGGCAATTCCATTACTAGGTATATGCCCAAAGGAAAATAAATCAGTCCACCAAAAATACATGCAGGCATATGTTCAGTGCAGCACTATTCTCAATAGCAAAGATATGAAATCAACCTAGATGACCATCGATGGTGGATTGGATAAGGAAAATGTGTACATATACACCATGGAATACCATGCAGCCATAAAAAACAACAAAACCGTGTTCTTTGTAGCAACATATATGCAGTTGGATGCCATTATCTGAAGTGAATTAATGCAGGAACAGAAAACCAAATATTGCATGTTCTCACTTATAAGTGGGAGCTAAATATTGAGTAAACATGGACGTAAAGATGAGAACAGCAGACACTGGGGACTACCAGAGGGGCAAGGTAGGAGGGAGTCAGTGGTTGAAAAACTGATTTCCTCACAGGCTCCCATGCTCCTTTGAAGTTCCATCCTTCTTGTCTAGAACATGGATACTACACTTGAAGGGGTGGCCTGGCCCTCCACACCTGTGGGTATTTCTAGTCGGGTGGGATGAGAGACTGAGAAAAGAAATAAGACACAGAGACAAAGTATAGAGAAAGAACAGTGGGCCCAGGGGACCAGCGCTCAGCATACCAAGGACCTGCACCAGCACCAGCCTCTGAGTTCCCTCAGTTTTTATTGATTATTATTTTCATTATTTCAGCAAAAAGGAATGTAGTAGGAGAGCAGGGTGATAATAAGGAGAAGGTCAGCAAAAAACATGTGAGCAAAAGAATCTATGTCATAATTAAGTTCAAGGGAATGTACTATGACTGGACATGTATGGAAGCCAGATTTATGTTTCTCTCCACCCAAACATTTCAGTGGAGTAAAGAATAACAAGGCAGCATTACTGCAAACATGTCTCGCCTCCCACCATAGGGCGGTTTTTCTCCTATCTCAGAATTGAACAAATGTATAATCGGGTTTTATACTGGGACATTCAGTTCCCAGGGGCAGGCAGGAGACAGTGGCCTTCCTCTATCTCAACTGCAAGAGGCTTACCTCTTTTACTAATCCACCTCAGCACAGACCCTTTACGGGTGTCGGGCTGGGGGACAGTCAGGTCTTTCCCATCCCACAAGGCCATATTTCAGACTATCACATGGGGAGAAACCTTGGACAATACCCCGCTTCCAAGGCAGAGGTCCCTGCGGCTTTCCACAGTGCATTGTGCCCCTGGTTTATTGAGATAGAGAATGGCGATGACTTTTACCAAGTATACTGCTTGTAAACATTTTGTTAACAAGGCACATCCTGCACAGCCCTAGATCCCTTAAACCTTGATTTCATACAACATATGTTTTTGTGAGCTCCAGGTTGGGTCAAAGTGGCTGGGGCAAAGCTACAAATTAACAACATCTCAGCAAAGCAATTGTTTAAAGTACAGGTCTTTTTCAAAATGGAGTCTCTTACATCTTCCCTTTCTACATAGATACAGTAACAGTCTGATCTCTCTTTCTTTTCCCTACAATGCTTGGTGGTAGGATCATAAAAATGAAAACAATACAACAAGGATGGTGGAGGAAATAAGTGGAAGAAATCCAGTATAAAGTTAATATGAAGGAACAGACAAACAAACCAGCTCTGAACTACCTATCTCCAGACTTCTCAGTAAGAGAGAAAAATAAACCCCTTGTTTGTTTATGCCAGTGTAGTCATATTTCTGTTACATGTAGCCAAATACAATAATCTCCTCTATATTTCCTTTTTATATATAAGAGAATACAAGCTTGGAAACATTAAGCAGCATGCCCAAAGTCACAGAGCTCCCAGATTTGCCCTCAACTTTTGATGCAGAGCCCATGCTCTTTCCACTCTTCCATACTACTTTTATAGACATACCAACATTCTGTGTTAAATCTGTAAAAGAATTCAGAAAGCATACAACCAAAATCCTCATGTTAATCATGAGAAACCTGGAATCCAGATCAGGTAAATGAACTGCCATTCTAAATTGTCATCAAGAGTGAAATGTAACAATCCAGGGCTCTCACCACTGAATATACTCAGGAGTCATTGAGACAAAACAGATGGAAAATTAACTTGAAACCAAAATTAAATGTCTATGATTCAGGAAAAAGAAACTGAGATTAAGAATCCTGAAGAACACATGAAAAAATAAGTTCACTGCAACAGATTGTATCGACAACAGTGAGGCACAGTGTTGCAAGAATCAGATATTTTGGTATCATGGAGGAGGATCTGAGGATTTCCAGGAAACAGAAAAATGTAGCTGAGGAACACAGCCTCAAAATGACCCAGGAATGAGTTTTGCCATAAAGGCCCTGTCATAAATTTCATTTGCATATTCTTAGACCAGGCAAAGCCACTCAAAAATTAGCTTTTAAAATTCAAAAGTCAGCATTTGCAATGTATCTTTTGAATATGTTTGCAGTCCAAGACCCCTTTGTGGCTTCACAAACATATCACCCTACAAACTCAGTTTTTTAAAAAATTGATTGTTAAGTAATGTACACAGTAACACACTCATAAAGATGCACGTACATACATAGACACAGACACAGGAAAAGCTGAAAGGTAATACATCAGAACATCAACAGGGGCTATTTCTGAAAGCTGGAATCATTAAGTAATTTTTTTATTCTGATTGCTTTTCTGGATTTTCTAAATTTCTGTCCTAAATATGAGATTAATAATAGAAAAGTAAATGAAAACATATTTTAAAATCTATTTGGTGTTTATATCATACTATACTTACAACACTAATAGCCAAATAGAATTTGGGACTTCTAGCTATATTTTCCCATTAAATGTAAATTTAATTCTTACAGTGAACCAATACATTAAGTGTTCCAATAAAACCATTTAAAGTTTAGCTGATTTAAATTTGTTCACTACATTTTTGATGGCATAAGGAGAAAAAAATGTATCTGACATGGTAAAAAATGCTTTCTTTAAGAATTGGATCATTATTATTTTATCTAATTTTCTAAGCTATATGCTAAATTACAACCCTATGTTATATTTGAACACAAAATTGCTACACCAGAATTTAGTTAGGCACCAACAGTCACTTAAAAGTTTATTTAACTCATTAGTGCAATTATTAAGCACTAAGATTACTTATTGGTAGTTGCTTGTTTTAAAAAAAATGCACTTATACTATAAATTTTTAACATAATGTTGAAAAGGAATATTACAAAAAAATGCTATCAAAATATTTGAAGAAATCTTTTCATATAAACAGTTGGGTTTGGGTTTTTTTCCCTAACTTTTAGGCTAAGGGTTACAGGTGCAGGTTTGTTATTTAGGTAAATTTGATGTCATGGGGGTTGGAGTACAGATTATTTCATCACCCAGCTAATAAGCATAGTACCCAATAGATAGTTTTTTGATTCTCTTCCTCCTCCCACCCTCCACCCTCAAGTAGGCCCCAGTGTCTGTTGCTCCCTTCTTTCTGTCCATGTGTTCTCGATATTTAGCTCCCACTTATAAGTGAGAACATGTGGTATTTAGTTTTCTATTCCTGCATTAGTTTGTTGAGGATAATGGCCTCCAGTTTCATCCATGTTGCTGCAAAGGACATTATTTCATTCTTTTTTATGGCTGCATAGTATACCGTGGTGTCTATGTACAACATTTTCTTTATCCAGTCTACTATTGATGGGCATTTAGATTGCTTCCATATCTTTGCTATTGTGAATAGTGTGGCAATGAACATACACGTGCATGTGTCTTTATGGTAGAATGATTTATATTCCTTTGGGTATATACCCAGTAATGGGATTACTGGGTCCAAAGGGTATTCTGTTTTACATTCTTCGAGAAATCTCCATACTGCTTCCATAATGGCTAAGCTAGTTTACATTCCCATCAGTAATGCATAAACATTCTCTTTTCTCTGCAATCTTGCCAGCATCTGCTATTTTTTGACTTTTTAGTAACAGCCATTCTGACCGATGTGAGATGGTATCTCATTGTGGTTGTAATTTGCATTTCTCTAATGATCAGTGATATTTAGCATTTTTTATATGCTTGTTGGCCATATGTACGTCTTCTTCTGAAAATTGTCTGTTCATATCTTTTGCCCACTTTTTAATAGGATTGTTTGTTTCTGGCTTGTTAATTTCTTAAAAGTTCCTTATAGATTCTGGATATTAGACCTTTGTCAGATGCATAGTTTGCAAATCACTTTTGAATGTCTATTTTGAAAAATATTTACTAGTAAGAAAATTAACAATAAGCAAATATAGTGTAAATATTACTTAAATACAAAAGAAGTTCAATTCATAGATTCACAGGTCCAGAGATCTTTTGTTTTTAACAAGAAGGTATAAAATATAAGAAAAAGACAATTACTTAAATAACAACTCTTTATATATTGATGCAAGAAAAAATATGCTATACTTGACCTTTGTCATTTTGGGTTTTCCAGTTATTCTCTTATTTGAGAGAATTCCAAACTGACTAAAGAGGCCAAAGTGCATAGACGTTCCCTTTCTCAACTCCTAGACCTGGCAAGTCTTGTGCTCTAACTTAGGACTTCAACTCTGCTGCTAGTGACCCACAGCCTCAACACAGTCTGACATAATTTTTAGTGCCTGCTGATGAATTGAAAGTGCTGTGCCATAACGAGGAGCAAGGTCCAGCGCTGGCTGCAGTAAGTGGCCATTGGTCATGGCACCAGTGTTGAAATAACAGACAGGCTACTCCTATGGTCGCATCCTTGGCTGGTTTTATGACAGACGGGCTATCCCTATGTTCATATCCTTGGCTGGTTTTATGTCCATTAATTCCTGGCTAGTTTCCTAGTCTAGTTCGTCAGAGTTCTCATCAATTTTGAGAACTGCTTAACACATATTATTCTCCTTTTAAGAAAATGCTCATGTTTTTTAACTGGGCTAGTCAAGACTGAACACTTGATCATGAGATATTTGTGACCATATGACCCAAATTATATTAGGCTAGATGAAAGCTTTTGAATGGGCAAGAGATGCTGTAAGATAAAAATGTTTATGTTGCTTGGGGAAGCCAAATCTTTGGACTGTGGTAAGCATTTGTCATTTCTGAAGCCCAGAAAACAACACTCTTTCTGTCTGGTGTCAATCCTAAAACAAATGGGAATCAAGACTCCAGTTTCCAAAATGGAAGCCAAAGAGGCTTTTTTTCAGATGCCTAACAACTAGTCCATAAGCCTAGGCTCAGCCAGTCAGGTGTTGCCACCTAAGACTTGGAATGTGGAGATCATGATCCAAAACCTGAGGAAAAAGCACAGGTTATTCATTATAAGTTTAGCAGAGTTGAAAGTACACTCGAATGGCAGCAAGTATCCAGGAATGGCAGAATTGATAGTCAGCCATGACAGCTGCACTTCAATGCAAGAGTACCAGTGGTGTCCTGAGCATAGCTGTGGAATGATCTTGCGGGCTAATGGACTTTCTTCACGCCTACCCATTTCCAAAGTCCTCTTGCTTTCATGAGCTACCCACTTTACTTCTAACAACATTCCTTTTTCACTTTCTTAAGATAGCTGTTTCTATTGCTTGCAACCAAATACCCTGATTGTTGAAAATCCAACAATTCAAAACTCCAAAATCTAGTAAGTATATTTTTCATAAATGTTAAGTTTGTGGATGTTAAAGGCAGCATAAAATATTGCAGTTATAGTTTTACAATCAGACAATCCAGTGCTGTAACCTCTTCTTTTGCCCTTGCTAGATGTATGACTGTATGAGTTTCTTAACTTTGCTGTACCTCAGTTCCCTAACACGAAAAGCGACAATACTGTCTGCCATATGTGCTGCACCACATAGGCAGTGTACAGCACAGGATGAAATGTATATCCACTTAATTTTCTCCTCTAATCACACTTTTTAAGGATAGGAAAAAATGGTTTTTTTATTTTTAATTTTTTACTTTTGTGGGTACATGGTAAGTGTATATATTTACGGGGTACATGAGATATTTTTATATAGGCATACAGTGTGTAATAATCATAACATGAAAAATAAGGTCTTCATCCCCTCAAGCATTTATCCTTTGTGATACAAGTTATCCAATCACACTCATTTAATTATTTTTAAATTTACAATTAAATTATTATTTACGATAGTCACCCTGTTGTGCTATGATATACTGGGTTTTATTAATTCATTCATTTTTTTTTGTACCTATTAACCATCCCCACTTCCCCTCTATACCCCCACTACCCTTCCTAGCCTCTGGTAACAATCCTTCTACTCTCTGTCTCCATGAGTTCAATTGTTTTTATTTTTATACCCTACAAATAAGTGAGAACATGCAATGTTTGTCTTTTGTACCTGGCTTATTTCACTTAATATGATGATGTCAGGTTCCATCCATGTTGTTGCAAATGACATGACCTTATTTTTTGCTGGAAGAATAGTATTCCACTGTGTATAAGTAACACATTATCTTTATCCATTCATATGTCGATGGACACACAGGTTGCTTCCAAACCTTGGCTACTGTGAACAGTGCTGCAATAAATATGGGAGTGCAGCTATCTCTTTCATACACTGACTTCTTTTCCTTTGGGTATATAACCAGCAGTGAGATTCTGGATCATATGGTGGCTCCAGGTTTTAGTTTCTTGAGGAACCTGCAAATTGTTCTCCATAGTGATTGTACTAAATTATATTCCCACCAACCATGTACAACTGTTCCCTTTTTCCACATCTTCACCAGCATTTGTTATTATCTATCTTTTGATAAAAGGCCATTTTAACTGGGGTGAGATGATACCCCATTGTAGTTTTGATTTGCATTTCTCTGATGATCAATGATGTTTGGTACCTTTTCATATTGCTATTTGTCATTTGTATGTACTCTTTTGAGAAATGTCTATTCAGATCTTTTGCCCATTTTTAAATCAGATTATTAGATTTCTTCCCTATATATTTGTTTGAACTCTTTATATATTCCAGTTATTAATCCCTTTTCTGATGGATAGTTTGCAAATATTTTCTCCCATTTTGTGGGTTGTCTTTTCACTTTGCTGGTTGTTTCCTTTGCTCTTTGCTCTTTTCTCCATGTCTTCATCAGCATTTATTACCTGTCTTTTGGATAAAAGCCATTTTAACTGGGGTGAGATATCACATTGTAGTTTTAATTTGTATTTCCCTAATGACCAATGAATGATGTTGAGCACCTTTTCATATAACTTCTTACTATTTGTATGCCTTCTTTGAGAAATGTCTATTGGAATCTTTTGCCCATTTTTAATCAGATTATTATACTTTTTTCTATAGAGTTGTTTGAGCTATATTCTGGTTATTAAGCCCTGTCAGATGGGTAGTTTGCAAATATTTTCTCCAATTGTGTGGGTTGTCTCTTCACTTTGTTGATTGTATCCTTTGCTGTATATAATCTTTTTAACGTGATGTGATCCCAATTTGTTCATTTTGCTTTGGTTGCCTGTGCTTATGGGGTATTACCCAAGAAATCTTTGCCTAGTCCAACGTCCTGTAGAGGTTCCCAATGTTTTCTTGTAGTAGTTTCACAGTTTAAGGTGTTAGACTTAAGTCTTTAATAAATTTGGATTTGATCTTTGTATATGACAAAAGACAGGGGTCTAGTTTTGGATATCCAAAAACTGGATATCCAGTTTTGCCAGCACCATTTACTGAAGACACTGACTTTTCCCCAATATATGTTCTTGGCATCTTTGTTGAAAATGAGTTCAATGTAGATGTATGGATTTGTTTCTGAGTTATCTAATTTGTTCCATTGGCCTATGTGTCTGTTTTCATGTGAGTACCATGCTATTTTGGTTACTATAGCTCTGTAGTATATTTCGAAGTCAGATAACGTGATACCTCCAGTTTTTTTGTTTCCTTGTTTGTTTTTTAATTTTTGCTTTTTTTGCTCAAGACAGCTTTGGCTATTCTGGGTCTTTTGTGGCTCCATATAAATTAAAAGAATTGTTTTTTCTATTTCTGTGAAGAATGTCATCATATTTTAATTTAGATTGCATTTAATCTGTGGCTTGCTTTAGGTAGTATAGACATTTTACAATATTTATACTTCTGATTCATAAACATGGAATGTATTTTCATTTTTTGTGTCCTCTTCAATTTATTTCATCAGCATTGCATAGTTTTCATTATAGAAATCCTTCACCTCTTTAATTAAGTTAATTTCTAATTATTTTATTTTATTTGTAGCTATTGTAATTGGGATTACTTTCTTAATTTCTTTTTTAGATTCTTTGCTGTTATCATATGGAAATGCTACTGATTTTGAAATATTGATTTTGTATCCTTCAACTTACTGAATTTATCAGTTTTAATAGTTTTTTGGTCTAGTCTTTAGGTTTTTCCAAATATAATATCATATCATCTGCAAGCAAGGATAATTTGACTTCTTTCTTTCCAACTAAATGTCTCTCTTTTCTAATTGCCCTAGCTAGGGCTTCCAGGACTATGTTGAATAACAGTGGTGAAAGTAGGCATTCTTTTCATGTTCCAGATATTAGAGGAAAGACTTTCAGTTTTCTTCCCATTCAGTATGATACTGGCTGTGGGTCTGTTAAATATGGCTTTTATTTTGTTGAGTACGTTTGATCTATACCCAGTTTTTTGACGGTTTTGATCATGAAGGCATGTTGAACTAAAAACTTTTTAGCACTAATTGAAATTGTCATGTGTTTTTTTTCCTTTACTCTGTTGACATAATGTATCATATTGATTGACTTGCATATTTTGAACCATCTTTGCATCCCTGGGATAAATCTTACTTGGTTATAATAAATTATCTTTTAAATGTGCTGTTAAATTAGGTTTACTAGTACTTTGTTGAGGATTTTTGCATCAATGTTTATCAAGAATACTGGTCTTTAGTTGTCTTTTTTTTTTTAATTTGTCTTTGTCTGATTTTGGTATCAGGGTAATACTGGCCTCATAGAATGAGTTGGAAATATTACCTCCTCCTCTATTTTTTGGAATAGTTTGAGTAGGATTGGTATTGGTTCTTCTTTAAATGTTTGATAAAATTCAGCAGTGAAGCCCTCAGGTCCTAAGTTGTCTTTACTTTGATCTCATTACTTGTGATTGGTCTGTTCAGGTTTCAGATTTCTTCATGGTTTAATATTGGTAGGTTATATGTGTCTAGGAATTTATTTCTGTTAGATTTCCCAGTATTGGGATATAGCTGTTCATAGTAACCACTAATGATCCTTTGAATTTCTGTAGTATCAGTTGTAATGTCTTCTTTTTCATCTCTGATTTTATTTATTTGAATCTTCTCCCTTTTTTTCTTCATTAATCTGACTAAGAGTTTGTAAAGTTTGTTTACTTTTTCAAAAAAGCAACTTTTTTATTTCATTGATCTTTTGTACTGTTTTCTTCATTTCAATTTCATGAACTTCTGCTCTGCTCTTTACTATTTTTTTTTCTTCTACAAATTTTGGGATTGGTTTGCTCTTGCTTTTCTGGCTCTTCAAGATACATCATTAAGTTATTGATTTGAAGTTTTCTTCTTTTTGATACAGGCACTTGTAGCTATGAATTTCTGTTTCAGTGCTCTTTTCACTGTATCCCATAGGTTTTGGTATGTTGCATTTCCATTATAATATGTTTCAAGAAATTTTTCAATTTCCTTCTTTCTTCATTGACCCACTGGTCACTCAGGACCATATTATTTAATTTCCATGTGTTTGGATCATTGCCAAAATTCCTCTTGTTACTCATTTCTGTTTTACTCCACTGTGGTTGAGAAGATACTTGAGGTAATTTCAATTTTTTTTTTTTTTTTTTGAGCTAGAGTCTTGCTCTGTCACCCAGGCCTGGAGTGCAGTGGCATGATCTCAGCTCAGTGTAAGCTCTGCTTCCTGGGTTCATGTCATTCTCCTACCTCAGCCTCCCAGCAGCTGGGACTACAGGCATACGCCACCATGCCCTGCTAATTTTTTTGTATTTCTAGTACAGATGGGGTGTCACCATGTTAGCCAGGATGGTCTCGATCTCCTCACCTCGTGATCCGCCCACCTTGGGCTCCCAAAGTGCTGGGATTACAGGTGTGAGCCGCCGCACCCAGCCTCAATTTTTTTAATGTTTTAAGACTTGTTTTGTGACCTAACATATGATCTATCCTTGACAATGACCCATGTGCTAAAAGAAGAATGTGTATTCAGCAGCCATTGAGTGAAATGTTCCATAAAATATTTATTAGGTCCATTTTGCTTATAGTGAAGATTAAGTCCAATGTTTCTTTGTTGACTTTCTGTCTGGATTTTCTGTCCAATGCTGAAAGTAGACTGTTGGAGTCTCCAGCTATTTTTGTACTGAGGTTCATATCTCTCTTTAATTCTAACAATATTTGCTTTATATATCTGAGTGGTCCAATTTTGGGTGAATATATATTTTAAATTGTTATATCCTCTTGCTGAATTGATCTATCATAATATAATGACCTTCTCTGCCTCTTCTTACAGTTTTTGTCTTGAAATCAATTTTTTCTGATATAAGTATAGCTACTCCTGCTTTTTTTTTTTTTTTTTTTTTTTGGTTTCCATTGGCATGGAATCTTTTTCCATCCTTTTATTTTCAGTCTATGTGTATCTATTGGTGAAGTGTGTTTCTTCTAGGCAACAGATCATTGGGTTTTGTTTTTTCATCCATTCAACCACTTTATATGTTTTTATCAAAGAGTTTAATCCATTTACATTCAATATTGTTGTTGATAAGTAGAAAATTACTCCTGCCACTTTATTGTCTTGTTTTCTGGTTATTTTTTGGCTTCTCTTTCTTCTTTCCTTCCTTCTTATCTTCCTTTTAGTGAAGGTAATTTTCTTGTGTAGTATGATTTAATTTCTTGGGGTTTTTTTGTATATGTATCCATTATATGTTGCTCAATCTAGGTCACCATGAGACTTGAAAATACTATCTTATAACCTATTATTTAAACTAATTATAACTTAACACTGACCACAAACACACAAAAAGAAAACTAATAAAAACCTTACACTTTAACTCCATCCCCTGACTTTATTATTTTTCCTTCAGCACTTTAAATATATCATGCCCTCTCTCCTTGCCTGAAAAGTTTCCATTGAAAAGTCTGCCAGACATAGTAAACCTCCATTGTATGTTATTTATTTTTTTCTCTTGCTGCTTTTAGTTTCCCTTCTTCATCCTTAACCTTTGAAAGTTTGATTATTGAGTGCTTTCAGGTAGTCTTCTTTGGGTCAAATCTGCTTGGTGTTCTATAACATTCTTCTATTTGAATGTTGACATCTTTCTCTAGGTTCAGGAAGTTGTCTGATATCTCTTTAAATAAACTTTCTACCCCTTTCTCTTTCTCTACCTCCTCTTTAAGGCCAATAACTCTTACCTTTGTCCTTTGCAGGATATTTTCTTCACCCTTTTTTGTGCCTTTTTCTTTTGTCTCCATGTATTTTCAAATAGCCTGTCTTCTCAAATAGCTGGTGAAGCCAGGTAGGTTTGTGTACTTCCCTTCAGAGCCATGTTTGTGCACTTCCCTTCAGAGCTGCATGTACCCCCAGGCCCCAAGTGTGTCCAGAGATACTCACTAATTATTTCTTTGCTTGACCAGTTCTGCTATTAAGAGATTCTGATGCATTCTTCAGTATGTCAATTGCATTTTTAACTCTAGAATTTCTGCTTGATTCTTTTTAATTATTTCCATATCATTGTTAAATTTATGTGATAGAATTCTGAATTCCTTCTCTGTGTTATTTTGAATTTCCTTGAGTTTCCTCAAAACAGCTATTTTGAATTCTCGGTCTGAAAGGTCACATATCTCTGTTTCTCTAGGATTGGTCTCTGGTGACTCATTTAATTTGCTTATTGAGGTCATGTTTTCCTGGATAGTCTTGATGCTTTTAGATATTTGTCAGTATTTGGGCATTGAAGAGTTAGGTATTTATTGTAGTCTTCAAAGTCCAGGCTTCTTTGTGCCCATCCCTCTTGGGAAGGCTTTCCAGGTACTCAAAGGGACTTGGGCCCCAAGTCCAATAGCAATGTGGTTTTGCAGACTCATAGAGGTACTGCTTTGGTGGTCCTGGATAAGTTGCAAAATTCTCTAAATTACCAAGCAGAGACTCTTGTCTTTTTCTTACTTTCTCCCAAAGGGAGTCTCTCCCTCTATGCTAAGTTGCCTGGAACTAGGAGTGTGGTGATGCAAGCACCCCTATGGCCAGCACCACTGGAACTGTGCTGGATCAGACCTGAAGCCAGCATAGAATTGTGTCTTGCCCAAGGCTCACTGTAATCACTACTTGGTTACTATCTATGTTCACTCAAGGACCTATGGCTCTATGATCAGCAGGAGGTGGTAAAGCCAGCCAGGTTTGTGTCCTTCCCTTTAGGGCTGTAAGTTCCCCCAGGTCACAGGTGGGTTCAGAGATCCTATCTGAGAGCCATAGATTGCAGTCAAAAACCTTAGAAATTTGCCTGACATTCTATTCTATTACAATTAAGCTGGTACTCAACCACAATACAAAGTCCTGCCTGCTCTTCCCATCCCTTTCCGCAGGCAGAGAAGACTCTCCCTGTGGCCTCCACCACCACTTGCCCATGGAGGGTTCTGCCAGGCCACCACTGATGTTCACTTTAAAGCCCAAGGGCTCTTCAGTCAGCTGTGGTGAATGTTATGAGGCCTGGGACTCACTCTTTAGGGTAGTGGACTCCCCTCTGCCCCAGGGCAGGTCCAAGAGCCTAGGCTTGGACTTGGGGACCCCAAGAGCCTGATTGTTGCTCTACCCCACTGTGGCCAAGCTGGTACCTAAGGTGCAAGACAAAGTCTCCTTTACTTTTCCCTCTGCTTTTCTCCAACAGAAAGAGTGTCTCCCTGTAGCCACAACAGCTGGGAATGTGCTGGTCACTCCCAAAGTCAGCATGTCTCAGAGCCCAAGGCCCACAGCATATTCCCTGGGTATTGCTGCTGGTTATTCAGGGACCAAGGACTCTTTAGTCAGCAGGTGATGAATCCTGCCAGAACTGGGTCTCTCCCTTCAAGGCAGCAAGTTTTCTTTTCATCCAGAGTGTGTCTAGAAATGTCATCCATGAGTGAGGGCCTGGAATGGGGACCTCAAAACTCTGCCCAGTGACCTATCCTACTGTGGCTAAGCTGGTGTCCAAGATGCAAGACAAAGTCCTCTTTAGTTTTCGCTCTGCCCTCCTTAAGCAGAAGGAAAGAGTTACTTTAGTTGCTGCAAGGTGTACTGCCTGGGTTGGGAGAGGGATGGCATAATCACTCCCTTAGTTGCCTTAGCTAGTATCCCTCTAGGTCACATGCCAGCCTAGTCCACTGGCTCGAAGCCCAGACTAGCACTAGGAGTTGCCTAGGAATTGCAGTCCTTGTGTCCTAGGCTGCCTTTCAAGTTTACCTAGGACCACAGAGTCCTTTGGCCTGTAGTGGCGAGGCTTGTGGAGAAACTCAAATTATGACCATTGGGATGAGCAATTCCCTTCTGGCTAGGGCTGGTCCAAGTGCTCTCTCTATGAGCAGGTGCTGGCTAAGCCCAGCATGGCTTTATTCTCCATTGTGACAAGGCAGCACTGAGTTCAATGTAAAATCCCCCAGTCATTGTTCTCTCCCTCTCCTAAGAGGATAGATTCTCTCTCTACACAGTGCAGCCACTGCTGGGGGATAAGGAAGTAGCATTGGTGATTCAAGACTCTCTCTCGTACCTACGCTCTTCAATGTCTTTTTCAGTGACATGAAGTTAAAACCACATACTTTTGATTTCAGATGATTTCTCACCTGATTTTTGATTCTTGTGATAGTGCTTTTCTGTGTGCAGACAGTTATTAAAATATGGTGTTCCTGTGGGGGAGACTAACAGTGCAGGCTTCTATTCTACCATCTTGATCCACTCCCAGAAATGTCTAATTTTAAATGTCTTAGTAGCCACATTTTTTCAAAGTAAAAAATACATGAAGCTAATAATAAAACTATATTTTGTTTGAACCAATGTATCAAAGGTATTATCCTTTCAACTGGTAAAAACTATTTGAGAAATTATTAATAGCATATTTTGCATTTTTTTACTAAGCTTTGAGTTCTATCGTGTGTGTGTGTATATCTATATATATGTGTATATATAGATATACACATACACATCTCATTTGCACCAGCCTTCTTCCAAATGCTCAATAGCCATATGTGGTTAGTAGCTACCATATTGGACAGCAAAGCAGTAGATTAGGTTGGCCTTTTAGGTCATTGTAAAGTTTGGAATTTAAATAGAATGAGAATCTGTTGAGTGAGTTTCAGTTAAAGGTAATAATATATAAATTATCTACTGGTAATTTTATAGATTCTTTTTTATACATTTCAAGTACAAGAAAACTAGAAAATGTTTGGTATGATATATGAACCTAACATTTTTGCCCCTATATATAATCAATTATGCTGTACCACTGATTAGAAATAATAGAATATATGTGGAAACTAACCAATTGTCACCATCTCACCACTGGCATCCTGGTCGAATCTATCATCACCTCTAGTCTAAATCATAGATGTGCCTCACCACTGCCCTCTTGCCCCTCTACAGTCTATTCTCAATACAGCAGTCAGAATGATGTTATTAAGATCTAAAAAGGATAATAAAAACCATCAATGGCTTCCCACCTACCTCTCTGTGTGTTCCACTAAGGTCCTACCTGTCCTGGCCTCCTGTTACATCCTTGACTTCAGCTCATACTGGCTGCACACTTGCTTATTCTTCCTCAGCCTTTCTGGTCTTGTTCTGAGAACACGCTCTGTATTCTTCTGTCTGAGAGCTTTGCCCTTGTTCTCTTCCCCTAGATACCCATGAGACTCTTGCCCTCACCTCGTTTTGTTCTTTGCTACAATGTCACATTTTTCAATGGTGCCTTGCTGACCACCTTATTTAAAATTGTACCCATATATCTCACCCCACTCCTGCTTTATTTTTCTGCATATAATTTATTATCATCTGAAATATTATATATTTTTAGTTTTTTATTTTGTTTAAGACTCTGTCCTCTCATAGGAATATAAACTCAGCCAGGGATATTTTTGAGTTCTTTATATCTATATAGAAATATTTAATAAATATTTTAATGAGGTATTATTTTATCAATGTCTCTCTTCCCCACTATGTTCTAAACCTCCATGAGGAAAGGGCCATGTACTGTTTTTGCTCACAAATGTATTTCCAAGGACTAGTGCTAAAAAAGTATGAGTTTATTTTGTGAAAACTCAATAAATATTTATTAAATAAATACACTCATCCCTCTGTAATAGGTAACACAGAGAAAAGAATCAGTATTTTATGATAGTTGAAAAGATTGCACTATAAGAGCAATAGTATTATAAATGGGAATTAAAGAGGCTCTAGCACCTAAAAGGTGATGGTGGTTCATTTATGTCAGCTGTTCATTGCTTTGATTAGAAAGGAAGAGAAAGAATCTGAGAAATATTAAGTTGGATTTTCTATATTTTTCTACAATTTTGGAAGGCCTATTTCAAGCCTATGAAAATGAAGGTGGTATCATGGATCACCGTCATTCACTCAGATGAAAAGAATTTATTATGAAACAGAAAAAAGTGAATACCCCAGGTAAAAGTGCTCAGGTGACTAGTAACTATTCCTATCTAGATAAGTGAATGTTTTTCTTAAAACTGAGGGTATCATTATACTTTCTTTTCTATTTGTACCTAAATCTGTTGTATCTCCATGTTTAACTTGTTTAAAATGCAGTCAAAGTAATCTTCTAAGCAGATTCAAATTTATTTATGATTCATGACACTTTGTCACATAATGAATTTTTCAGGAGAACTAAAAACAATCAAAGATTTAATAATGTGCCCTGTTTCTCTGCCAGTGGTATTAGGACATACATATTGTGTAATTTTTTCCACGTGTGGGAAGGGATTTGCACTTTTCCACTCACATTGCACTGTGCTTTCAGCTAATAATATGCATTAGTAAGGAGGTTGGCTGAGGTTAAGAGTGCAAGCATGACTAAATAATGTGGCCCACACAGGAACTGAATTCATGAACGTGATTTCATTCATATGGTGTGTGAATCACCCAAATTAAACAACCACAGTTAATTAAAGATCTACCTCTCTCTAACACTCGGGCACCTCTAACTTACAAATCAATCCATTCATTGTCTGTCTGCATCATTGAAACGCTTTTGATTATGGATAGGTTTAATTAAGAGACAATACCATAAAATAGACATAAAAATAATATCATGTAGTTTTTCAATTTACTCAGCAGAACAAAAGCATGCAAAGAAAAACAGTTGCCTTCCCAAACTGACAATTTCATGAATGACCAGAACAGCAAAATCAACACAAAGAGCAGCATGATCTGATTGGCTTGAAGAAGAAGCATAGTGTAATAGAAATGCAAACTGGGTTTCAGACCTTGAGGGTTCAACTCCTGGCTCTGCCTCTTACTGCCGTGTGACACCTGGGCCACTTGGCTTCTGTCAGCCATAATTTCCTTATCAAACAAAGTAAAGTAATGATCTTACCATGAGAATTAAATGGCCTTATCAATGTTAAGTGCCTGGTATATAGTAGTCACTCAATACATTTTATTATTATACACATATTACTCTGGTAGCTGTTTTAAATACAGATTTAAAAAGATCAAGAATGGAGGAAGAGGAACTAGTAAGTGGGTCATTGTAGTAATCCTGGTCTGAAAAGATGACATACCCCACACCCCCCAAAGAAAACAGATTTGAGAGACATTGAAGAGATAGAGTTGACTGGCATGTGGTGGTGGCAGGAGTGCTGGGGGTAGTGAAATGCAGGGAAAAACCTAAAGTGGCTTTCATGATGAGGATATTCTACAGATTTCTGGAAGATAAGGTGACAAAGCCAGTGAAGAGTACATAAAGTACTGTATTTCTTTTTTAAGTGTTAAATTTTTTTATTATTATTATGCTTTAAGTTTCAGGGTACATGTGCACAACGTGCAGGTTTGATACATAGGTATACATGTGCCATGTTGGTTTACTGCACCCATCAACTCATCATTTACATTAGGTATTTCTCCTAATGCTATCCCTCCCCCAGCCACCCACCCCCCAACAGGCCCTGGTGTGTGATGTTCCCCACCCTGTGTCCAAGTAATCTCATTGTTCAATTCCCACCTATGAGTGAGAACATGCAGTGTTTGGTTTTCTGTCCTTGTGATAGTTTGCTAAGAATGAGGGTTTCCAGCTTCATCCATGTTCCTGCAAAGGACATGAACTCATCTTTTTTTATGGCTGCATAGTATTCCATGGTGTAAATGTGCCACATTTTCTTAATCCAATCTCTCATTGATGGATATTTGGATTGGTTCCAAGTCTTTGCTATTGTGAATAGTGCCACAATAAACATACATGTACATGCATCTTTATATTAGCATGATTTATAATCCTTTGGGTATATACCCAGTAATGGGATTGCTAGGTCAAATGGTAATTCTAGTTCTAGATCCTTGAGGAATTGTCACACTGTCTTCCACAATGGTTGAATCAATTTACACTCCCACCAACAGTGTAAAAGCATTCCTATTTCTCCACATCCTCTCCAGCATCTGTTGTTTCCTGACTTTTTAATGATTGCCATTCTAACTGGCGTGAGATGGTGTCTCATTGTGGTTTTGATTTGCATTTCTCTGATGACCAGTGATGAGGAGCATTTTTTCATGTGTCTGTTGGCTGCACAGATGTCTTCTTTAGAGAAGTGTCTGTTCATATCCTTTACCCACTTTTTGATGGGGTTGTTTGTTTTTTTCTTGTAAATTTCTTTAAGTTCTTTGTAGATTCTGGATATTAGCCCTTTGTCAGATGGGTGGCTTGCAAAAATTTTCTCCCATTCTGTAGGTTGCCTGTTCACTCTGATGATAGTTTATTTTGCTGTGCAGAAGCTCTTTAGTTTTATTAAATCCCATTTTTCTATTTTGGCTTTTGTTGCCATTGCTTTTGGTGTTTTAGTCATGAAGTCTGCCTATGCCTGTGTCCTGAATGGTATTGCCCAGGTTTTCTTTTAGGATTTTTATGGTCCTAGGTCTTACATTTAAGTTTTTGATCCATCTTAAATTGATTTTTGTATGAGGTGTAAGGAAGGAGTGCAGTTTCAATTTTCTGCAATTGCTACCCAGTTTTCCCAACAGCATTTATTAAATAGGGAATCTTTTTCCCATTGCTTGTGTGTGTCAGGTTTGTCAAAGATCAGATGGTTGTAGATGTGTAGTGTTATTTCTGAGGCTTCCATTCTGTTCCATTGGTCTATAAATCTGTTTTGGTAACAGTACCATGCTGTTTTGGTTACTGTAGCCTTGTAGTAAAGTCTGAAGTAAGGTAGTGTGATGCCTCCAGCTTTGTTCTTCTTGCCCAGGATTGTCTTAACTACATGGGCTATTTTTTGGTTCCATATGAAGTTTAAAGTAGTTTTTCCAATTCTGTGAAGAAAGTCAGTGGTAGCTTGATGGGGATAGCATTGAATCTATAAATTACTTTGGGCAGTAAGGCCATTTTCACGATATTGATTCTTCCTATCCATGAGCATGGAATGTTTATCCATTTGTTTGTGTCCTCTCTTATTTCCTTGAGCAGGGCTTTGTAATTCTCCTTGAAGAGATCTTTCATAAACCTTGTAAGTTGGATTCCTAGGTATTTTATTCTCTTTGTAGCAATTGTGAATGGGAATTCACTCATGATTTGGCTCTCTGTTTGTCTCTTATTGGTGTATAGGAATGCTTGTGATTTTTGCACGTTGATTTTGTATCCTGAGACTTTGCTGAAGTTGCTTGTCAGCTTAAGGAGATTTTGGCTGAGATGATGGGGTTTCCTAAATGTACAATCATGTCATCCTCAGAGACAATTTGACTTCCTCTTTTCCTAATTATATACCCTTTATTTCCTTCTCCTGCCTGATTGCTCTGGCAAGGACTTCCAATACTATGTTGAATAGGAGTGATGTGAGAGGGCATACTTGTGTTGTGCCGGTTCTCAAAGAGAATGCTTCCAGTTTTTGCCCATTCCGTATGATATTGGCTGTGGGTTTGTCATAAATAGCTCTTATTATATTGAGATACGTTCCATCGTTACCTAGTTTATTGAGAGTTTTTAGCATGAAGGGCTGTTGAATTTTGTCAAAGGCCTTTTCTGCTTCTGTTGAGATAATCGTGTGGTTTTTGTCATTGGTTCTGTTTATGTGATAGACTACGTTTATTGATTTGTGTATGTTGAACCAGACTTGCATCACAGGGATGAAGCCCACTTGATCATGGTGGAAAAGCTTTTTAATGTACTGCTGGATTCAGTTTGCCAGTATTTTATTGAGGATTTTTGCATCAATGTTCATCAGGGATATTGGCCTAGAATTTTCTTTTTTTGTTGTGTCTCTGCCAGGCTTTGGTATCAGGATGATACTGGCCTCATAAAATGAGTTAGGGAGGATTTCCTCTTTTTCTATTGATTGGAATAGTTTCAGAAGGAATAGTACCAACTCCTCTTTGTACCTCTGGTAGAATTCAGCTGTGAATCCGTCTGGTGCTGGACTTTTTTTGGTTGTTAGGCTATTAATTATTGTCTCAATTTCAGAACCTGTTTTTAGTCTATTCGGAGATTCAACTTCTTCCTGGTTTAGTCTTGGGAGGGTGTATGTGTCGAGGAATTTATCCATTTCTTCTAGATTTTCTAGTTTATTTGCGTAGAGGTGTTTGTGGTATTCTCTGATGGTAGTTCGTATTTCTGTGGGATTCGTGGTGATATCCCCTTTATCATTTTTTATTGCGTCTATTTGATTCTCCTCTCTTTTCTTCTTTATTAGTCTTGCTAGTGGCCTATCAATTTTGTTGATCTTTTCAAAAAACCAGCTCCTGGATTCACTCATTTTTTGAAGGGTTTTTTATGGCTGTATCTCCTTCAGTTCTGCTCTGATTTTAGTTATTTCTGGCCTTCTGCTAGAATGTGTTTGCTCTTGCTTCTCTAGTTTTTTAATTGTGATGTTAGGGTGTCAATTTTAGATCTCTCCTATTTTCTCTTGTGGGAATTTAGTGCTATAAATTTCCCTCTACGCACTGCTTTAAATGTGTCCCAGAGATTCTGGTACATTGTGTCTTTGTTTTCATTGGTTTCAAAGAACATCTTTATTTCTGCCTTCATTTCTTTATTTACCCAGTAGTCATTCAGGAGCAGGTTGTTCAGTTTCCATGTAGTTGTGCAGTTTTGAGTGAGATTCTTAATCCTGAGTTCTAATTTGATTACACTGTGGTCTGAGAGACAGTTTGTTGTGATTTCTGTTCTTTTATATTTGCTGAGGAGTGCTTTACTTCCAATTATGTGGTCAATTTTAGAATAAGTGTGATGTGGTGCTCAGAAGAATGTATATTCTGTTGATTTGGGGTGGAGAGTTCTATAAATATCTATTAGGTCTGCTTGGTCCAGAACTGAGTTCACTGAGGTGTCTCCCAGTTGGGTTACACGGGGTCAGGAACTCACTTGAGGAGGCAGTCTGTCCTTTATCAGAGTCCAAACGCCATGCTGGGAGAACCACAGCTCTCTTCAGAACTGTCAGGCAGGGACGTTTAAATCTGGAGATGCTGTCTGCTGCCTTTTGTTGGTATGTGCCCTGCCCCCAGAGGTGGAATCTAGTGAGGCAGTAGACCTTGCTGAGCTGTGGTGGGCTCCACCTAGTTCAAGCTTCCCTGCTACTTTGTTTACACTGTGAGCATAGAACCACCTGCTCAAGCCTCAGCAGTGGCAGACGCCCCTCACCTGCTAAGCTCCCACATCCCAGGTCGATCTCAGACTGCTGCACTAGCAGTGAGCAAGGCTCCATGGGCATATGACCCACCGAGCCAGGCATGGGAGGGGATCTCCTGGTCTGGCAGTTGTGAAGACTGTGGGAAAAGCACAGTATTTGGGCAGGAGTGTACCACTCCTCCAGGTACAGTCACTCACAGCTTCCCTTGGCTAGGAAAGGGAAATCCCCTGACCCCTTGCGCTTCCCAGGTGAGGCAATGCCCCGCCCTCTGTGGTCTGGACCCACTGTCCAACCAGTCCCAATGAGATGAACCAGGTACCTCAGCTGGAAATGCAGAAATCACCCATCTTCTGTGTCAATCTCGCTGGCAGCTGTAGACTGGAGCTGTTCCTGGGGACTCTTCTGTTCCTCAACAGGCTCTGAAAGCTTCCTGGTCATTTTGAAGTTGGAAGACTCAATTTTGAACCACTCTCAGGCAGAAGAGAAGAGTCACTATCCATTGTGATCAAAAGAATACCTGCCGGCAGACAAGCCACATGCCTCAGCGGTCCAGACGTCCGTGGCGACCTCCACAGGCGAGCCTATGCACTGGGTGCCCAGCATGCCCTCAGGAGTGGCTGAGGCTACTGGCTGTCACAGGGCAGGGTGGTGGGAAGCCTGGAGCTGGCGGGAGGGGCACACCCAGGTGGGTCTGCACTGAGCCTGAGTGAGCACTACATGAAGTATTGTATTTATGTTAAAATCCACTGTTCTTAGACATTGGGCTCCAAGTCTCTCAGAAGTAGATTTATCCTAAGAGATATGTAAATCTATATGAACTCCAACCTATATTTTTAAATAAAATCAATATGATTTCCCTTGTATATTTTACTACTTTCTTTCTAATTTGTGTCAATGCTGCACTGATCAATAAATTACAAATTCTTACACAGAAATTTCTGAAATGTAGCCTTTTATTATTACTTATATTTTTAATTGCCAAGTATTCTGAGTCATGTTTTGGTACATGGGCTAGAATACAACCCTTTCTTTATATTTTCTTTAATTAATGTCCTTATTCTAGAAAATGATGATAATTAGTGCCTACCCAGTTCTTGACAACTACTTTCTAATTTCAGAAATTTTTCTAATTATTTGAGATTTAATAAATACAGCCATAATGGAGAATTGAGAGGGATGCCATGGAATATTCTGCTGCATCTAAACAATGTCATGTTTGTTTGGTAATTGTTTTTCTTTGTACCGATTATTTTAGTTGCTGTGGCTGTTCCCATAAATATTTGTACACAGCTGGACATAATTTTGCAGTGCTTATTTCCCTGCTAAAACCCCTACTCCGCCCAAAGAACTTCCAACAAGTACTTGAGTAGAGATTCTTCCAGGTAATTGCAATAGAATCTGTATTCCCCTGTGAAAGGACTTAGCTTGATGAGTTAAGAGGAAACTAACATTAATCTGGAAACAGAGAGAAATGCTAAATAGAGAGATGAGTTGTAAACACTGCCTGCATGCCATTTTGACACACCCGAGACATTAGTCATTGGGTCTGCATTTTCAGTTAGGTTGTACATAGCAAAGCAAAGTTGGTATTATTCAAGTCAACAAGGACATGGGGAAATAATTGCTACTGGCTCATTTTTTACCACCAACTCATGTCACAGCCTATTTAATAGCTCTTCAAAAAATAAATTAAGAAAAAATATTCAACAATTACTTTAATGGGATGACAGTTTTACTTTTGTTTTTTCCTGAAACCCCAAGACAATAATTTTTTTCTAGCCTAGGTAAGTCAAGTAGATTGTGCATTTCCCTTCCCCACCCACACCATCACCACCACCACCATCACCCTACACACACACACACACACACACACACACAGAGGCACCACACTCACTTTTTTACTTAGAAATATATTGATGCAGTTTAATATTTTCAGGCATTTTTTCCACATGGTATACATTGTCAGCTCTATAGCTGACAAAACCAAGGTCAATGTTTTCAATGCTGTGGCTTTGTGCTCTTGGTGAAAATAGTAGAGATGAAGTTGAGGCAAGGTCTGACTATTCCACCAGAGTCATAAGAAATAGCAGAAGCCCTAAGTATAGCAGAAATCTTAGAGGACTAAGAGTTATAAGGCCAGATTTAAATGCAACTATACCACAACTGCTGCCTAATCTGAGGCCAGTCATATTGGTAATCTGGGCCTCTGATTACTAACACAAAATGAAAGGCTAACACTACATGATATCTATGGTCTCTTGCAGCTATTGAATTGATTGCATTTCTGAGCTGCCTGCCCATTCACTGAACGTCCTGCCCATTTGGTATTTTCCCAAACAGGAGACAGCTAGGCTCAGAACCATCCTGGTCCTAAGAAACTGCCTAGACCTTACTTTAAAAATACATGCTTAGGGTGGGCTCCAGGCAAAAGATAAAAATTTAAAAATAAAAAATAAAATAAAATAAAAATACATGTTTAGATCCTCTTGCATTTGCCTTACCATATGATGAGAACCTAATGCAAACATTTATTTTGGCAAACAAGTATGCTCAAAAAATGCATATAAAATTGTGAGTAGAATAAAGCTATATATGTATGCCATACCAAAAACCCTCATTGACTCAACAAAACCAGTGCAATACCTGAAATATTTATTGAGAGGAAAATTGGAATAAATTACTCATTAAGTCAAAAGTACTGGAGAGTTTAAACCAGGGCAGTTATCAAAGTGTGTTCCACAAGAGTTAAATGTGTTCCTGTGTCCCTGTTTGAAACAAAAGGGAAAGGGTAGTTATTTTGGTCAATTTAGTTTGGAAATGGATCAGTTAAATAAGTTAAGCAAAAATTTTTTGCTGCAGGGCCTCTGAGAACAAGGTATAAAGCCAAACTCACTCACCATGGAAACTTTCTTCCCCAGAATACTTTATGGGGATCACTGTTAAAAAAACAAACAAAAAAACCCTATACTGTTTACTGCCTGAGATAAATTAGAGAAATGAATATATTGAAAAAACATGTCAACTTGCTCTTTGATATGCACTAATAAATTGACATATCATCTTTAATAGCATATATATTCATAGCATTATTGTTATTTTCACTTATTGTAGCTACTGTTCCTTTATGTAACTCTCTTTTATTAATTGCCCACTAGACTTAGACTCTCCTTCTATAAGGTAGGGACTATTTAAGTTGCTTTTAGGTCAACATTATACTTATTGTCTAACTAATTATACGGTAAGGATCCCTTCAGTAAGTTAAAAGGATGGGTTTCATTTTTTGATTTCCAAGCCTAAAGCTTATCAGAGCATGTGGTAGTGGAAGTTGTCATAGTTTTAATGGTGAGAAAAGATGGCTGATGGAAATGAAAAGCACAAACTACCCAGGAAAAACAAACCAAAACCAAAACAAACAAACAAAAAAACCCAAAACAAACACAAAAACTAACATCAAGGCACCAAAACAACAAAAAGAGAACTCAAACAGGGATGTTGGGATAAAACCTCGAGCCATTTGTTTAAAAGAATAAACTGTATTATATCATTCAACTGTCCTCTCTTCATCCATTTCAGTGTATCACTATTTGTGGCAGATGAATAAACTATGAGGAGGAATAGTTGAGGCTTTTGTAAAAACTGCATTTTTTACAATGGTTGTAGTTGTGTGTACACACACATACACACACAGAGAGAGAGAGAGAGAAATAAATAATTGTTTTTTCAACCACTGTTGGGGAGGGAAAAAAAGTAACAAATGTACAATAACTATAACTAGTCTCTTTTTCAAAGATGAGACAAAGTCATATTATCCTTTAGAGGGGGATTTGAGCTGTTTCCTTTTGCATACAAACCTCAAATCTTTCCTAAACAATTAGTTTTGGTTGTACTCCACAGTGCTCAAACTAATTCAATAACATTCCCTCTGGATTTCATCCCTCAGCTACTGTTGGCATCATCATTTTTCCCCACGAAGACTTGCATTGGAAGACGATGTTAATTAGCAAAAGGATAATATAGCCTCAGTGAAAAGATCATATTCAATTTGCTGTACTAAATGCCATGTTGGATCTTTCTTTTAAGAGAAACATAATTTACATTAGCACTAAAATTACAATCACAGCTTAACAAACATAGTGATGGCAATAAAAGTATAATGTTTTTAATAATTCCAAAATATGTAATTTTGTTTTTAATGGTAAAAATCAACACCAGGGCACTCTCCTTGTGAATTTCTCTTATCTAAGATACAAATAAAAATCATCCTGGAAAAAGAAAAAAAAATAGATACAATCAAATGTGACATCTGCTTTAGATTTTATTCAGCCAACAATGAAATTTTTTTCAAAATGACATTTGTCAAATGTCTAAATGGCTCTCAAAATCCCTCCAATTATATTCCAACACAAATATGTTATGTGTACCTTTTGAAAGTGGGCTTTAATATTTATGAACTGATGAGGGGAATAGAAATGGAAGAAAATGATTTTTTTAAAGTGATCTATGTTTGTCTTCCATGGAACCTTTTTCCATCTTTTCAAAAAGAATTCCCTTGGCCAATTCTGGCATCTCTCAGGAAACTACAAGCCAGGGTAAAGCAGGAGCCTGCTGTAACACTTCATTCTTATGCATCATTTAAAAGGCATGCACTCTTTGTGTGATTCCAATAACACTGGACATACTGAGAATGGGGGTTATGTTAGGACCCCATAAATGATGCTTCATCTCATCATTTAGGCTTGATAAACAAAGGAACGCTGTGAAAGAGAGAAGTTATATTTTAGAATGAGGTATCCCAGTTTTTCAATAAGTTGAAGAAAACTTCAAGCCTACAATCAAAAAGACAAGAAAAAGTCTGTAAAATAACACCCTTACTTTAAAAAAATTGAGGTTCTTTTTGCAGAAGTGATATTTGGGAAGGCTGTCTATGATCTGTTAGTATATGAAGTACTTCTATAAAAATAAGAGAGCCCTCTAAGACCCCAACTAGAGGAAAAGCCTCGAAGTTATCATAATATAGATTTTATTAGGGGGTATTTTGGGGTATAGTATCTCAGTTTAAGCCTAAAGAACTACCTGTGATTGGTAGGGCTATAAGGTTTGCCTGCCTGGGAGTATTAGAGTAGAGACTGAAACTCCTCCTGGGTAAAACTACAGCAAAATTGAATTGAGACACACAGGTTTGGTTCAAGGACTACAAAATCAAAGGCAAGACAAAATTATTGGGCAGTACAATGTCAGTCACTCATATTCCCCTTACTTCAGAGCTTGCAGATTCATGGCCAAATACCAGAATGGTATTGACTAAATACCAGAATGGCATTGACTGAAGAACAAGTAAAACCAAGAGTGACCAGGACAGATATACAGAACACAAGACAACTACAGCGCTGGGGTTAATCTCAGCCCCCACAGCAGGAGATACTGGTGACTAATGCTAAGACTTCGTTGACACATTTGGCAGTCAGCACTAGCAGCCTGGGAACAGACACTGTTCCTTCTAGAATCATCTCCATAGGGTGGCATTAGCAGCAAAGCTGCTGTTTTTTATACCAGAAGGCAGGAGACATATTACACTGGCATATGATAAAAGAGAGAGAAAATCAAGCATAGGATGCTGCTGGGTAGTTAAAAGACTAAATTTTCTGATTGTAGATGACATACATCTTAAGAATGCTATAATTATTTAATAAAAATGTAAGGGTAATCCAGAGTTCTCACATGGTGAATAGGAGCATGGCCAGAGAAATACCAGTTTGCAGCAATCATAATGTTCTATTTTTATCCCCGTGCTGGTATGGCCTGAGAATCAAGAATTACATAAGAAAGGATTGCATAATATTGAAACTGCTTGTATTGGAATGAAGTGCTGGCTGGCATGGTAGTCTTTATAAACAATGGAAAATCTCTTTTAATCAAACTGGCTTAGGTTTGGTCCACTGTAAGAGGTTGTGAATTTGATAACCGGTCAAGGTCATCTCCCTAATCACCATGAATGGCCTCAAGAATACTGCATTATTTTCATCTGATTTCCAAAGATCAGGGCACTTTGGCTTATTCGTAGTTAAGATTTATTATTTCCAAGCTGTGTATTCTAGAGTATAATTTTAAAAATCATTCGAAACTACCATAATGATCATCTACTTGAGTATTTTTAATACCAACAAATAATTTTCATAAAGATAGTCCATATTTTTATAACATGCCAGGCTTTTTCAGTTTCTCCATTTGATTATGGGACCCTATAAGAAGAGCAGATGAGAAAAAATTTGCTGAACTGGCCAAGGATAAGCAATCACTGAATGATAAAGTTGGGTCTACACAACTGACATGTCTGGGCTGCTAATTCAAGCCAGCTCACTGAACCACACCACTCCACCTTCTCTTCAGCACTTTCTCCCAATCCATGAATCACTTCAA